>NW_027411866.1:25755664-25975047 GCF_047663935.1 Musca autumnalis | reverse complement strand
CCGTATCGAAATTAGATGCAGAAGCATCCAAGTCTCACGAAATACAAGGGTCAGCTTTGTCAAATCAATCACATGTCCATATGAGAGCAAATATATCGTGACCTATAGAATCTACAGTCTCGTTTCTTATGTCGTTTGTAAAGCAAACTTTGACACACAATCCATGCAATTTATATGATGATGTCGTGTTCCGTATCGAAATTAGATGCAGAAGCATCCAAGTCTCACGAAATACAAGGGTCAGCTTTGTCAAATCAATCACATGTCCATATGAGAGCAAATATATCGTGACCTATAGAATCTACAGTCTCGTTTCTTACTTCGTTTGTTAAGCAAACTTTGACACACAATCCATGCAATTTATATGATGATGTCGTGTTCCGTATCGAAATTAGATGCAGGAGCATCCAAGTCTTACGAAATACAAGGGTCAGCTTTGTCAAATCAATCACATGTCCATATGAGAGCAAATATATCGTGACCTATAGAATCTACAGTCTCGTTTCTTACATCGTTTGTAAAGCAAACTTTGACACACAATCCATGCAATTTATATGATGATGTCGTGTTCCGTATCGAAATTAGATGCAGAAGCATCCAAGTCTCACGAAATACAAGGGTCAGCTTTGTCAAATCAATCACATGTCCATATGAGAGCAAATATATCGTCACCTATAGAATCTACAGTCTCGTTTCTTACGTCGTTTGTTAAGCAAACTTTGACACACAATCCATGCAATTTATATGATGATATCGAGTTCCGTATCGAAATTAGATGCAGAAGTCTCCCGAAATACAAGGGGAGAGAGCAAATATATCGTCACCTATAGAATCTACAGTCTCGTTTCTTACGTCGTTTGTTAAGCAAACTTTGACACACAATCCATGCAATTTATATGATGATATCGAGTTCCGTTTCGAAGATAGATGCAGAAGCATCCAAGTCTCCCGAAATACAAGGGTCAGCTTTGTCAAATCAATCACATGTCCATATGAGAGCAAATATATCGTGACCTATAGAATCTACAGTCTCGTTTCTTACGTCGTTTGTTAAGCAAACTTTGACACACAATCCATGCAATTTATATGATGATATCGAGTTCCGTTTCGAAGATAGATGCAGAAGCATCCAAGTCTCACGAAATACAAGGGTCAGCTTTGTCAAATCAATCACATGTCCATATGAGAGCAAATATATCGTCACCTATAGAATCTACAGTCTCGTTTCTTACGTCGTTTGTTAAGCAAACTTTGACACACAATCCATGCAATTTATATGATGATATCGAGTTCCGTTTCGAAGATAGATGCAGAAGCATCCAAGTCTCACGAAATACAAGGGTCAGCTTTGTCAAATCAAACACATGTCCATATGAGAGCAAATATATCGTGACCTATAGAATCTACAGTCTCGTTTCTTACGTCGTTTGTTAAGCAAACTTTGACACACAATCCATGCAATTTATATGATGATGTCGAGTTCCGTATCGAAATTAGGTACAGAAGCATCCAAGTCTCACGAAATACAAGGGTCAGCTTTGTCAAATCAATCACATGTCCATATGAGAGCAAATATATCGTGACCTATAGAATCTACAATCTCGTTTCTTACGTCGTTTGTTAAGCAAACTTTGACACACAATCCATGCAATTTATATGATGATATCGAGTTCCGTTTCGAAGATAGATGCAGAAGCATCCAAGTCTCCCGAAATACAAGGGTCAGCTTTGTCAAATCAATCACATGTCCATATGAGAGCAAATATATCGTCACCTATAGAATCTACAGTCTCGTTTCTTACTTCGTTTGTTAAGCAAACTTTGACACACAATCCATGCAATTTATATGATGATGTCGTGTTCCGTATCGAAATTAGATGCAGAAGCATCCAAGTCTCCCGAAATACAAGGGTCAGCTTTGTCAAATCAATCACATGTCCATATGAGAGCAAATATATCGTGACCTATAGAATCTACAGTATCGTTTCTTACTTCGTTTGTTAAGCAAACTTTGACACACAATCCATGCAATTTATATGATGGTATCGAGTTCCGTTTCGAAGATAGATGCAGAAGCATCCAAGTCTCCCGAAATACAAGGTCAGCTTTGTCAAATCAATCACATGTCCATATGAGAGCAAATATATCGTCACCTATAGAATCTACAGTCTCGTTTCTTACGTCGTTTGTTAAGCAAACTTTGACACACAATCCATGCAATTTATATGATGATGTCGAGGTCCGTTTCGAAGATAGATGCAGAAGCATCCAAGTCTCACGAAATACAAGGGTCAGCTTTGTCAAATCAATCACATGTCCATATGAGAGCAAATATATCGTGACCTATAGAATCTACAGTCTCGTTTCTTACGTCGTTTGTTAAGCAAACTTTGACACACAATCCATGCAATTTATATGATGATATCGAGTTCCGTATCGAAATTAGATGCAGAAGCATCCAAGTCTCACGAAATACAAGGGTCAGCTTTGTCAAATCAAACACATGTCCATATGAGAGCAAATATATCGTGACCTATAGAATCTACAGTCTCGTTTCTTACGTCGTTTGTTAAGCAAACTTTGACACACAATCCATGCAATTTATATGATGATATCGAGTTCCGTTTCGAAGATAGATGCAGAAGCATCCAAGTCTCACGAAATACAAGGGTCAGCTTTGTCAAATCAAACACATGTCCATATGAGAGCAAATATATCGTGACCTATAGAATCTACAGTATCGTTTCTTACGTCGTTTGTTAAGCAAACTTTGACACACAATCCATGCAATTTATATGATGATGTCGAGTTCCGTATCGAAATTAGATGCAGAAGCATCCAAGTCTCACGAAATACAAGGGTCAGCTTTGTCAAATCAATCACATGTCCATATGAGAGCAAATATATTGTCACCTATAGAATCTACAGTCTCGTTTCTTACGTCGTTTGTTAAGCAAACTTTGACACACAATCCATGCAATTTATATGATGATATCGAGTTCCGTATCGAAATTAGATGCAGAAGCATCCAAGTCTCACGAAATACAAGGGTCAGCTTTGTCAAATCAATCACATGTCCATATGAGAGCAAATATATCGTGACCTATAGAATCTACAGTCTCGTTTCTTACGTCGTTTGTTAAGCAAACTTTGACACACAATCCATGCAATTTATATGATGATATCGAGTTCCGTTTCGAAGATAGATGCAGAAGCATCCAAGTCTCACGAAATACAAGGGTCAGCTTTGTCAAATCAAACACATGTCCATATGAGAGCAAATATATCGTGACCTATAGAATCTACAGTCTCGTTTCTTACGTCGTTTGTTAAGCAAACTTTGACACACAATCCATGCAATTTATATGATGATATCGAGTTCCGTATCGAAATTAGATGCAGAAGCATCCAAGTCTCACGAAATACAAGGGTCAGCTTTGTCAAATCAATCACATGTCCATATGAGAGCAAATATATCGTCAGCTAAAGAATCTACAGTCTCGTTTCTTACGTCGTTTGTTAAGCAAACTTTGACACACAATCCATGCAATTTATATGATGATATCGAGTTCCCTATCGAAATTAGATGCAGAAGCATCCAAGTCTTACGAAATACAAGGGTCAGCTTTGTCAAATCAATCACATGTCCATATGAGAGCAAATATATCGTCACCTATAGAATCTACAGTCTCGTTTCTTACGTCGTTTGTTAAGCAAACTTTGACACACAATCCATGCAATTTATATGATGATATCGAGTTCCGTTTCGAAGATAGATGCAGAAGCATCCAAGTCTCCCGAAATACAAGGGTCAGCTTTGTCAAATCAATCACATGTCCATATGAGAGCAAACATATCGTGACCTATAGAATCTACAGTCTCGTTTCTTACGTCGTTTGTTAAGCAAACTTTGACACACAATCCATGCAATTTATATGATGATGTCGAGTTCCGTTTCGAATATAGATGCAGAAGCATCCAAGTCTTACGAAATACAAGGGTCAGCTTTGTCAAATCAATCACATGCCCATATGAGAGCAAATATATCGTGACCTATAGAATCTACAGTCTCGTTTCTTACGTCGTTTGTTAAGCAAACTTTGACACACAATCCATGCAATTTATATGATGATATCGAGTTCCGTATCGAAATTAGATGCAGAAGCATCCAAGTCTCACGAAATACAAGGGTCAGCTTTATCAAATCAATCACATGTCCATATGAGAGCAAATATATCGTCAGCTAAAGAATCTACAGTCTCGTTTCTTACTTCGTTTGTTAAGCAAACTTTGACACACAATCCATGCAATTTATATGATGATATCGAGTTCCGTATCGAAATTAGATGCAGAAGCATCCAAGTCTCCCGAAATACAAGGGTCAGCATTGTCAAATCAATCACATGTCCATATGAGACCAAATATATCGTCATCTAAAGAATCTACAGTCTCGTTTCTTACGTCGTTTGTTAAGCAAACTTTGACACACAATCCATGCAATTTATATGATGATGTCGAGTTCCGTTTCGAAGATAGATGCAGAAGCATCCAAGTCTTACGAAATACAAGGGTCAGCTTTGTCAAATCAATCACATGTCCATATGAGAGCAAATATATCGTGACCTATAGAATCTACAGTCTCGTTTCTTACGTCGTTTGTTAAGCAAACTTTGACACACAATCCATGCAATTTATATGATGATGTCGAGTTCCGTATCGAAATTAGATGCAGAAGCATCCAAGTCTCACGAAATACAAGGGTCAGCTTTGTCAAATCAATCACATGTCCATATGAGAGCAAATATATCGTGACCTATAGAATCTACAGTCTCGTTTCTTACGTCGTTTGTTAAGCAAACTTTGACACACAATCCATGCAATTTATATGATGATATCGAGTTCCGTTTCGAAGATAGATGCAGAAGCATCCAAGTCTCCCGAAATACAAGGGTCAGCTTTGTCAAATCAATCACATGTCCATATGAGAGCAAATATATCGTGACCTATAGAATCTACAGTCTCGTTTCTTACTTCGTTTGTTAAGCTAACTTTGACACACAATCCATGCAATTTATATGATGATGTCGTGTTCCGTATCGAAATTAGATGCAGAAGCATCCAAGTCTCACGAAATACAAGGGTCAGCTTTGTCAAATCAATCACATGTCCATATGAGAGCAAATATATCGTCACCTATAGAATCTACAGTCTCGTTTCTTACGTCGTTTGTTAAGCAAACTTTGACACACAATCCATGCAATTTATATGATGATATCGAGTTCTGTTTCGAAGATAGATGCAGAAGCATCCAAGTCTCCCGAAATACAAGGGTCAGCTTTGTCAAATCAATCACATGTCCATATGAGAGCAAATATATCGTGACCTATAGAATCTACAGTCTCGTTTCTTACTTCGTTTGTTAAGCAAACTTTGACACACAATCCATGCAATTTATATGATGATATCGAGTTCCGTTTCGAAGATAGATGCAGAAGCATCCAAGTCTCCCGAAATACAAGGGTCAGCTTTGTCAAATCAATCACATGCCCATATGAGAGCAAATATATCGTCACCTATAGAATCTACAGTCTCGTTTCTTACTTCGTTTGTTAAGCAAACTTTGACACACAATCCATGCAATTTATATGATGATATCGAGTTCCGTTTCGAAGATAGATGCAGAAGCATCCAAGTCTCCCGAAATACAAGGGTCAGCTTTGTCAAATCAATCACATGTCCATATGAGAGCAAATATATCGTCACCTATAGAATCTACAGTCTCGTTTCTTACGTCGTTTGTTAAGCAAACTTTGACACACAATCCATGCAATTTATATGATGATGTCGAGTTCCGTTTCGAATATAGATGCAGAAGCATCCAAGTCTTACGAAATACAAGGGTCAGCTTTGTCAAATCAATCACATGCCCATATGAGAGCAAATATATCGTGACCTATAGAATCTACAGTCTCGTTTCTTACGTCGTTTGTTAAGCAAACTTTGACACACAATCCATGCAATTTATATGATGATATCGTGTTCCGTATCGAAATTAGATGCAGAAGCATCCAAGTCTCCCGAAATACAAGGGTCAGCATTGTCAAATCAATCACATGTCCATATGAGAGCAAATATATCGTCATCTAAAGAATCTACAGTCTCGTTTCTTACGTCGTTTGTTAAGCAAACTTTGACACACAATCCATGCAATTTATATGATGATATCGAGTTCCGTATCGAAATTAGATGCAGAAGCATCCAAGTCTCACGAAATACAAGGGTCAGCTTTATCAAATCAATCACATGTCCATATGAGAGCAAATATATCGTCAGCTAAAGAATCTACAGTCTCGTTTCTTACTTCGTTTGTTAAGCAAACTTTGACACACAATCCATGCAATTTATATGATGATATCGAGTTCCGTATCGAAATTAGATGCAGAAGCATCCAAGTCTCCCGAAATACAAGGGTCAGCATTGTCAAATCAATCACATGTCCATATGAGACCAAATATATCGTCATCTAAAGAATCTACAGTCTCGTTTCTTACGTCGTTTGTTAAGCAAACTTTGACACACAATCCATGCAATTTATATGATGATGTCGAGTTCCGTTTCGAAGATAGATGCAGAAGCATCCAAGTCTTACGAAATACAAGGGTCAGCTTTGTCAAATCAAACACATGTCCATATGAGAGCAAATATATCGTGACCTATAGAATCTACAGTCTCGTTTCTTACGTCGTTAGTAAAGCAAACTTTGACACACAATCCATGCAATTTATATGATGATGTCGAGTTCCGTATCGAAATTAGATGCAGAAGCATCCAAGTCTCACGAAATACAAGGGTCAGCTTTGTCAAATCAATCACATGTCCATATGAGAGCAAATATATCGTGACCTATAGAATCTACAGTCTCGTTTCTTACGTCGTTTGTTAAGCAAACTTTGACACACAATCCATGCAATTTATATGATGATATCGAGTTCCGTTTCGAAGATAGATGCAGAAGCATCCAAGTCTCCCGAAATACAAGGGTCAGCTTTGTCAAATCAATCACATGTCCATATGAGAGCAAATATATCGTGACCTATAGAATCTACAGTCTCGTTTCTTACTTCGTTTGTTAAGCAAACTTTGACACACAATCCATGCAATTTATATGATGATGTCGTGTTCCGTATCGAAATTAGATGCAGAAGCATCCAAGTCTCACGAAATACAAGGGTCAGCTTTGTCAAATCAATCACATGTCCATATGAGAGCAAATATATCGTCACCTATAGAATCTACAGTCTCGTTTCTTACGACGTTTGTTAAGCAAACTTTGACACACAATCCATGCAATTTATATGATGATGTCGAGTTCCGTATCGAAATTAGATGCAGAAGCATCCAAGTCTCACGAAATACAAGGGTCAGCTTTGTCAAATCAAACACATGTCCATATGAGAGCAAATATATCGTCAGCTAAAGAATCTACAGTCTCGTTTCTTACGTCGTTTGTTAAGCAAACTTTGACACACAATCCATGCAATTTATATGATGATATCGTGTTCCGTATCGAAATTAGATGCAGAAGCATCCAAGTCTCCCGAAATACAAGGGTCAGCATTGTCAAATCAATCACATGACCATATGAGAGCAAATATATCGTCATCTAAAGAATCTACAGTCTCGTTTCTTACGTCGTTTGTTAAGCAAACTTTGACACACAATCCATGCAATTTATATGATGATGTCGAGTTCCGTATCGAAATTAGATGCAGAAGCATCCAAGTCTCACGAAATACAAGGGTCAGCTTTGTCAAATCAATCACATGTCCATATGAGAGCAAATATATCGTGACCTATAGAATCTACAGTCTCGTTTCTTACGTCGTTTGTTAAGCAAACTTTGACACACAATCCATGCAATTTATATGATGATATCGTGTTCCGTATCGAAATTAGATGCAGAAGCATCCAAGTCTCCCGAAATACAAGGGTCAGCATTGTCAAATCAATCACATGTCCATATGAGAGCAAATATATCGTCATCTAAAGAATCTACAGTCTCGTTTCTTACGTCGTTTGTTAAGCAAACTTTGACACACAATCCATGCAATTTATATGATGATATCGAGTTCCGTATCGAAATTAGATGCAGAAGCATCCAAGTCTCACGAAATACAAGGGTCAGCTTTATCAAATCAATCACATGTCCATATGAGAGCAAATATATCGTCAGCTAAAGAATCTACAGTCTCGTTTCTTACTTCGTTTGTTAAGCAAACTTTGACACACAATCCATGCAATTTATATGATGATATCGAGTTCCGTATCGAAATTAGATGCAGAAGCATCCAAGTCTTACGAAATACAAGGGTCAGCTTTGTCAAATCAATCACATGTCCATATGAGAGCAAATATATCGTCACCTATAGAATCTACAGTCTCGTTTCTTACGTCGTTT
Organism: Musca autumnalis; assembly: GCF_047663935.1. NCBI lineage: Eukaryota > Metazoa > Arthropoda > Insecta > Diptera > Muscidae > Musca > Musca autumnalis. The sequence continues at coordinate 25,966,589 of NW_027411866.1, read as the reverse complement.
GTTAAGCAAACTTTGACACACAATCCATGCAATTTATATGATGATATCGAGTTCCGTTTCGAAGATAGATGCAGAAGCATCCAAGTCTTACGAAATACAAGGGTCAGCTTTGTCAAATCAAACACATGTCCATATGAGAGCAAATATATCGTGACCTATAGAATCTACAGTCTCGTTTCTTACGTCGTTAGTAAAGCAAACTTTGACACACAATCCATGCAATTTATATGATGATATCGAGTTCCGTATCGAAATTATATGCAGAAGCATCCAAGTCTTACGAAATACAAGGGTCAGCTTTGTCAAATCAATCACATGTCCATATGAGAGCAAATATATCGTGACCTATAGAATCTACAGTCTCGTTTCTTACGTCGTTTGTTAAGCAAACTTTGACACACAATCCATGCAATTTATATGATGATATCGAGTTCCGTATCGAAATTAGATGCAGAAGCATCCAAGTCTCCCGAAATACAAGGGTCAGCTTTGTCAAATCAATCACATGTCCATATGAGAGCAAATATATCGTGACCTATAGAATCTACAGTCTCGTTTCTTACGTCGTTTGTTAAGCAAACTTTGACACACAATCCATGCAATTTATATGATGATATCGAGTTCCGTATCGAAATTAGATGCAGAAGCATCCAAGTCTCACGAAATACAAGGGTCAGCTTTGTCAAATCAATCACATGTCCATATGAGAGCAAATATATCGTCACCTATAGAATCTACAGTCTCGTTTCTTACGACGTTTGTTAAGCAAACTTTGACACACAATCCATGCAATTTATATGATGATATCGAGTTCCGTATCGAAATTAGATGCAGAAGCATCCAAGTCTCACGAAATACAAGGGTCAGCTTTGTCAAATCAATCACATGTCCATATGAGAGCAAATATATCGTCACCTATAGAATCTACAGTCTCGTTTCTTACGACGTTTGTTAAGCAAACTTTGACACACAATCCATGCAATTTATATGATGATGTCGAGTTCCGTATCGAAATTAGATGCAGAAGCATCCAAGTCTCACGAAATACAAGGGTCAGCTTTGTCAAATCAAACACATGTCCATATGAGAGCAAATATATCGTTTTAAAGAATATTCCAAGGACCATCTTTTTCATCTAAGGCCTTAATAGTAAAATGCATTATGTACATATACTATTATATGTATTATGTATAAATAATTAAAATTTAATTCTAACTAAGTGATGTTTATTTCTTTATCATACTGTCCTAATATATTCCGCATATCTCACTTTTCGCGTGCAATGTTTTATTTTCGTGTGGTTATATATTCCTGTAAAGCTGTCATATTCCTTGGGACACAATTTGCATTTAAATTGCAATGGTGTATGCGTGTGTTGTAGCCTATGTATATAAAGCGAACCTCGATTTCCAAAAGTTTTGTCGCATTTATCACACGAATAGATATTTGCTGGTTCGTGTTTTAACTCTGGTTGTTCCAAACGACGCTTAATTCTGTATTCTTGTGTGTGCTTTCTTTTGCAATGTGAGTCCAGTTGAATGGATTGTCCAAAACTTCGTGGACACCATTCACAGTGATATTTACGATTAGCGGTGTGTCTTTGCACATGAACCTTCAGTCTATAACTACTGTGGACAATTCTATCACAAATTGGGCATTGTTCAGTTTTAAGTTCTCCCGAATGATAGTTCTTTTTATGCTCTGATAAACGGAATTAATTTCATAAGAACGACTGCATTCGTGACAGACAAATAGTTGGAGGCTTGTTGACAAAGCATCGCCGTTGTTGACTTTGCAAAAGTTTTTGGGTGTTTTCATAGAATATCGTCTGTTGCTAATTTGACATTTGATTTCTTTTGGTTTTTCAGGTGTTGTTGGAGATATCGGCACTTTGGAATGATTATCAGAATTGGTTTTACTGATGTGTTCTTCTTCTCCAGCAGCTTGTTGTTGATGATAGTAGATGTGTTGCTGGATTTCGTAACGATAACGCAGATGAAGTTGACAGCATTCAAGGTAGCATTCTTCGTTGGGATGATGCTGGACAAAGTGTTGTTGTAGTTGGGCAAATTTTTCACATGTAACGTCGTTACACAAACGACATTCTAGATGGGGTCGCCATTCAGCAATTAAATCGTCATATTCTTCACGTGTTTCAAGTAGTTTCAAAGTGTTTTTGTTGCAATCTATTGGAAACCATTGTGCAGTGCCCTTGAAACTTTGATCGCCAGAAACTGTATTTGGATGGGATGTAATAGAATTCAGACTCTGATCTTTATTTGATAGAACTTTACAATTATTAGCTTGCCCGGCAAGCTGGGATTCTTCAGAAGTATGCTCATGAGAGTGAGGTTTATTTTTCTCTTTACTACCACTATTGGAAGTTCCAATAGAATTAATGATTTTTCTATTATTTCCTTTTTGTTGGTATTGTTCGAGGTGTGGTTCTTCGTTGAAAATATTGTCATTCACCGGACATTTGTTTTCTTTGGATTCAATGGCTATGTGATTTCTGACAGTTTCATTGGAAGTGGGTTGCATAATCTCCGCCAAATGTTTCGATACTTCTTGTCACTCATTACTTGAGTTTTGGATTGGTTTATGGAGATGTCTGGAACATGTAGCTATTGGAGACAAATTTGGTAAATCTTCTTGGTAATAAATAGAGGTTAAATTTAAAAATTTTCTCTTACCGGTTTCGTCATGCGTTACATTAGGGTGGGATGGTTCCGAAACCTCCACGTTTTTGTTATCCTCAGTTGGGTGATTTGCATGTGATGTGGACGTTAAACTGGGTACATTTGTGGGAACTGCAGTTGCAACATTTAATTGGTGGCTGTCGGAAGTCATCTCTTCATCTGTGACATCAAATTCCAAAGCGGTCTTGAACTGAAATGCACTTTTCAACTTAGAATGTTCTTCAACAGCCTGGTCTTTAGCATGTGTACGTTCTCTGGAAGTGATATCTATTTTCCTCACATTGTCCTTTACACTTGCATCATTGGAATCTTTGGTTTTACGCCGTTTTGCTAATGTGGTTTTCTTAGAGGATTTTCTCTTTTGTGTGTTTCGGGTCAGGGATATTTTTTCATGAGAGTTGTTATTGTCCTCATCGGAGCAATCAGTATCTGCGGGCGTTACGACCAAATGTTCCATGAAATTATCATCTAAAGAACTATGAACTTTGGTTGCCAAATTTTGTAGTACTTCAGCGCCCATGTCATTTGAATTTGGCGTGTATTGTTGATTGTTGGTGCTAGGCAAACATTGTGAATCCTGAGCATACTCTGGTGCGTTGTTAGGATTTCTGGTATTCTCCCTTGATTCATTAGTACGCGCCTTAACATTGGACGTTATACTAGATAAAATAGTACTGCTTGAACTTTGGCTATCTTCGTCATCTAAAGCCGTATATTTCATATTATTTGTGGCTAATAATGGGATACAGCACATAGCATTACTAGGTATACCCTGATTACTGTTCCCTGTGTTATTATGGTTGAATATTCCGGTCTCTTGGCATGTATTGTTAGGAAATCCATGTTCATTCTCTGGCTCAGTGATTTCTTGTTTTATGCTTCCCACTATTTGTTGTGGCAATTGAACAGCATTATCTGAGGGGGATCTGGTTGGAAGGCTTTGAAAATCGGTTGCATGCTCTTTCATTGGCTCTGTGATTACTTGTTTTATGCCTTCCAAAATTTGTTGCGGCAATTGAACAACATTTTCTGATAGGGCACAGCTTGGAACAGGTTGAATATTTACATCATCACTTTTCTCCGATTTTATTATACTATAAGGCACTGGATTGTCGGTATTTTCCTTCACCGGGACCAGGATGAATGTCTGGACTGGATTCGGATCGATCTGAAATTTTTATCACAGGTAGGGCCTGCAGTGCTGATCACGCCAATGTATATATCATGGGCAGGAAGTCCATACTTCCCGAGATATAGGCTCCGAAAGTTCAAAAATTCCCTTGGTTTTGACGATAAGTTGGTCCATATCTCAGGAATTATGAACTTCCGCAATAAATGTTATATATATTTGTGATCAGGGTAACGAGTCCTATCTGTGGAAAAAAATTGGTCCCGATCCGAGCTTAATGCTTAAACTCATCTTAAGCCGTTTAGTTTAAATCGAAATTTTTTCATATACAGCCGGCCTTCGGCCGGGGATTTAAGACTTTCTCCTATGGACAGGAACAAATCTCGGCTAACGCGAACAAAATTTTCCTTTAAATCGAAACTTTTTTATATCATCGATCCAAATCCAGTCCGTATATTCAACTTATGCCCTTCACCGACCCACTTGTTGTACTAGCATCCAATTCTTTAAGTACATGTTGAGCATTGGATACAATTTCTTGGAATTTGTTAAAGTTCAAAAGTACTGACCAACATTTGTGGCAGATATTCCTAAAAGATTTAGACCATTTCACTTGGAAAAACTAAAAAGAACATGCACATATTAATGGTAATAAGTATAAATGATTGAATGAATAACTTACCTCGGGAGAAAATTATTTTTCTACAAGTTTGTGCACATGATTTGGTTGATCATCATTCGAGTAGAGGGAATGATAAATACTGCAAACAATGGAACATAAACGACAATGTTTCTTCATGGTTGTCGCTATGAGATATCAACCTGAAATGACAAGTTAAATATCATTCGAAACATGTATTTTGTAAAGGCCAGCTGAGCATTTTATTAGCCAAGGTATAAAAAACATAAGCAACACCAATGCAAAGGAGCCTTACCTAGGCGATACTAAGCTTCGTATAGATCCGTTATTTCCCAAGACTTATCATCTCGAACAAGCTGTTGTTATTGTTGCAAAAATGCATACACAAAAGTATTACAACAGCAAAAGGATCTACATCTTCCATCACCATACAAATATCTTTGGAACAAGATTGATTTCAAACCGACATTTTTTATTATCGATCCATTTTCCGTATATTCAACTTATGCCCAATTATAGCTCTGTTCCAGAACCAAAAATTTTTTACAATTTTTACGTTCCCGTACACGAAATTTATATGAAAATCGTTTACGACTTTTACAACTTTTACGACTTTATAAAGTACGGGAACAGGCCATATATTTTATGTGTTTCCAAACTGAACTTGTTTCTACGTCCTTCCTTTGAATAAGTACAAATAATGCAAATCCAATCCATAATTACCTTCTAATCACCTAAGTCGGTCGGAGAATAATGTCTAATTTCTTGGAGCTGTTTCTCAGCACAGGTAAACTTGCTTGGCTAATCAATCACAAATCGATGCGTATGTTTTCCCTATTATTTTTTTTAGCAAATGAAGTTTTCAAATTTATACGGGTGATGGATGAATTGGTATCAAAGACATAGAACTGTAAAGATTGGACATAGTGCATAATGCAGTTCAAATTTACTATTAAACCATAGAGGGTATTTGTGTATAACAGACAACTAACAGAAGACGACGGCAACAAAAACAAGTATAACATAATTTTATGTCACCATATTGGAACATAACATTTTTTTCCTGAATTCCTACAACTTCAAAATAAAAGCAACAAGTGGGTTTGTTTACAATGCATTTTTTGAGCATTTTATAAAAAACGATAAAAATGAATTTATTGTTAAGTTTTCTCCACATAATCGAGTTGTGAATATGATATTTTGTTTTGAAGTTTTAGGAATACTGGAATGAAAAAATTTAAATTGACATAAAGCTTTGGCTAACCTTTTTTTTTATATAAATTTTGTGTACGGGAACGCAAAATGTGTAAAAGTGGTAAAAATTGTAAAAACTTTTTAGTTCTGGAACAGAGCTTTCATTTTCGAACAGCTGTTGTGATGCCAACACCAACAACACTAATGCAACTTGATAACAAAACTTACATACATACCCAGCGAAAAGTTTGCCTCCAAAGAGGCAGTTAAATGATATGTACAAGTGATTTGGAAGTGCATCAAATTATGCATTTTCACTCATGATTTTTACAAGGGAGTGACTACTGAAAGAGGCACTCCATTGCACCGCATTTTAACTGACCCTTTGGCATTGCATTTTAACTGACCCTTTGGCATTGCATTTTAACTGACCCTTTGGCACTGCATTTTAACTGACCCTTTGGCATTGCATTTTAACTAACCCTTTGGGGTAGAATAGGAGGCAGTCCAAAGCACGTGTTTTGATACAGGCATTCTGCGGAATGTGTGCAAGCCATTACAAACTATGCCAGAACAAATAAAATGCATTATTTGTGTAAAACAAAAATATTAAGAACTTTATTACATTAACACAAATTATGAAAATTCTCGATTGAATTCAATCGCAAACATGTGTGTTTCCTCCGCTCTCCATTTGTTCCAAGCTGAACAGTTTTTGTTTCATTTGCTAAATGGGTTGTCTTCCCATCACCAGTTAAGATTTCGACATGTACTCCAACAGCACTCCATTCGAAAATTTTCTTCTCTTGAGTTACCGGAAAAATGTTCACAAATGAAATATTATTCAGTTTGTATTAACAAATGTTTGAAAATATTAACACGCTTATCTCTTATTGGAAAATTTATGTCGCTGCCTGTAGAGATGTACAAACTGATTTATGTACATGTAGGGATCTCTAACAACTGCTAATAATATGTAGCGAACGGAGTGCCTTTTTCACGACTCCGTTTGGACTGCATCCTGATGCTGTTAAATTGTGAGGAATTGGAGTGCCTTTTTCACGACTCCGCTGAACTGCATCCGGATGTTGTTAAAATGTGACAAGTGGATGTGATTCTTTGGATTGCATCCAAATGCAGTTAAAATGTGAGGACTGGAGTGCCTTTTTCACGACTCCGTTTGAACTGCATCAAAACATGCCGTGACAGAACTAGTCCACATTGCACTGCTTCCAATTTATTTTGCTGGGTATGTATGTATGTACGTATTGTATTTTGTCCACGAAGCGCAGTACCACACCCTATTAAGAAGATCGCTTAAAACGAATAGAAAACTGTTTTAACTTCCATTCATTCATTAAGCAATGGCAGTGCGTGAAATAGTACATGTTCAAACCGGAAAAGTGCTTAAGATCCGCCACATTCCTTATGGTGCAGAATCATCTGTCAATTGGACGGATGACTTTTTTGCCCACAACTACGAAGTAAAAGCATTTACGCAGGAAAGGGTGACATTCAATGAGTTGCAAAATGCTTGCAAAGCATTTTTAAACTTTTACATGTGCGATGAAAACCTGTCCAATTTAGGTGATGTGTTTCATGCCGTTCTACAAGGAATGAAAACGAAAAATGGAGTATATGTGGTGCCAAATGATATGTTTAAAGAAACAGTATCCACAACCATCAAGCCGATTGAAGCATTTAAAAAACCTTCCGGCACACAATGGATATCTACTTTTTCCGGATTTGATAAAACGACAAGTTGTGGGTATCCAGGAAAGTTCTCTTTAAGAAATCCAAAGGTTCTTACAATGTCGGGTGCATATGTCTGGTATGAATATCTTTGGGACGTATTGGAGACAACCCAGGAGAATCAGAAATTTTCCCTGAGAAAATTTCAAGCAGTTGTTAACCTGTTTGGCTATCTTGTTATGCAATTGATGAGAATTATGTTTAAAGATGTCTACGAAATTGCCTGTCATATTGGAAATATTGCCCTAAGTCGATTTAAGAAATTTTGGGGAAACTCTATCGCATTATCTGTTGTATATCCACCACATGATGCAGCATTACAGGCTGTGAATAGGTTTTCTTCAGACGCTACACGAATTCTAGCACTACTTGTTGGCTCTTATAGAAGGGCACCGCCTAACGCCGCCATGGATATTCATGCAATTCTTCTTGCTGGTTGCTTACTGACGCTTTCAAATGTGAACATGGGTTGTCTAACATGGCTAGCAAAGGCCTCACAAAAAATTAATAAACCCCTAAAGCAAACTTTAGATGATCATATCCAAGCCCAGCCTATTTTTCAAAATATTTGCAAAGAAATCAACAAGTTTCTTGAATATTTGGGCGAAACAGGAACTGATCAAATCACTTGGCCCTGGGCAAGATTATTCAATAAAGGGGCTTTTAATGAACTTACAATCAACTATATAAATAATGTAGCATTTGCAGCTGTATGTATGGCTGTTACCATTGACGCAGATATTTCGAATCCAATGTGGAATATTCCACAGTTTAAGACTGTAAAAGGATTGTCAAGGGAAACGTACTGTGATTATGCAAAAGCATTTTTAGAAGACGCAATGTCGAATATGTCGACGGAACAAATAAGCTGCAACTATACAAAAGCTATACTGCTGGAAACGGGCATGTAAACAGAAAATTGGAAATACATACACTGACTCAAACAATTGTCCGTACCCCATACAACTGAAAATATATTTGATTATAATTCGAAAAATAATTACTCGATTCGAGTGAAATAAATTTTGTTTTAAAAGTACAACAATTCTTTATATTAAGTCCATATTTACATTAGGCAATTTTCCTTGCGGCAATTGTCAGTTTGTAGGTGAGAGAGGGTGTTGAGAGGCAAAGGGTTACCATATGCCTCACCTCTCTCTCCATCAAACTGACAATTGCCGCAAGGAAAATTGCCTAATATAAATATGGACTAATTGAAAACTAATAATTGAATAAATATGATTCACTATAATTTAATACAAAAAACAAAAAAAAAAGTCAAAATATTAACTAAAACAATTGTCCGTATGGCTCAATCTTGCATAACGGTTCTTTCTTTTTTATACCCTCCACCATAGGATGGGGGTATATTAAGTTTGTCACTACGTTTGTAACTACTCGAAATAATCATTGTAGACCCAACAAAGTATATATATTCTTGATCAGCGTGCAATTCTACATCGATATAGCCATGTCCGTCCGTCTGTCCGTCTGTGGAAATCACTCTAGCGTCCGAACGGATTGACGTAGGTTGATGAAATTTTGGGAAAATATGTTATATTTACGTAGGACTCTTGGTATTGAAAGCGGGCTATGTAGGTCCACGCTTTCGTATAGCCCCCATACAAAATGACGCGTGACGCGTCGTCGTTTTAAGGAATTTTTAAGATATTTGGCCCATTTTACCACCGAATTGGTTGTAATTTGGTACTTTGTGTCTCCAGAGGCCAAAAAATATTCCTACCAAAGTTGGGTTATATAGGTCCACGTTTTGGTATAGCCCCCATATAAGGCCCCATATAAAGTACGCGTCATTTTAATATATTTTGAATGTATTAGACCCATTTGACCACAGAATTGGTTGTAATTTGGTATTTTGTGTCTTCAGAGACCAGAAAACATTCCTACCAAAGTTGGGTTATATAGGTCCACGTTTTGATATAGTCCCCACATAAGACCCCTTATAAAGTACGCGTCATTTTAATATATTTTGAATGTATTAGACCCATTTGACCAAAGAATCGGTTGTAACTTTGTATTTTGTGTTTCCAGAGGCTAAGAAACATTTCTACCATAAAATGTTTATATAGGTCCACGTTTTGATATAGCCCCCATAATACAATATCTCCCGATTTTCGATATTTTGAACGTTTTAGCCTAATTATCACACCGATATGGCTGAAATTTGATATTTATTCTTCTTTAGGCGTATAAAACTTTCCCCCAGAAATTTGTAGGTATAGGTCCACGCCATCATATAGCCCCCATAGAACGGTACCTTCCGAATTTCGGTATTTTGAAGGTTGTGGCCACATTAATCCACCGAAATGGCTGAAATTTGTGGTGGAGGGTATGAAAAGTTCGGCCCGACCGAACTTAACGCTTTTCTTACTTGTTGTTGTTATACCCTCCACCATATGGAGGGTATAATTAAATTTGTCATTCCGTTTGTAACACATCGAAATATTCGTCGGAGACCCTATAAAGTATATATATTATTGATCAGCATAAAATTCTATGTCGATTTGACCTTGTCCGTCTGTCCGTCCGTCCGTCCGTCAGTCCGTCCGTCTGTCTGTTGAAATCAAGATACAGCTCGCAATTTTAAAGATAGAGAGTCAAAATTTGGTACAGAAGTTGCTATTACATGCAGGATGGTTGGTATTGAAAATGGGATATATCGGTCCACGTTTTGATATAGCCCCCATAGAACGGTACCTCCCGATTTTCGGTATTTTTAAGGTTTTAGCTTCATTATCACACCGAAATGGCTGAAATTTGGTACGTAGTCTTCTTTAGAGGTACAAAACTTTCTTCCAGAATTTTGTCGGTGCCGGTCCATACCATCATATAGCCCCCATAGAACGGCACCTCCCGTTTTTCGGTATTTTGAAGGTTTTCGCTTCATTATCACACCGAAATGGCTGAAATTTGGTACGTAGTCTTCTTTAGGAGTATTAAACTTTCCCCTAGAATTTTGTCGGTATCGGTCCACACCTTCATATAGCCCCCATAGAACGGTACCTCCCGATTTTCGGTATTTTGAAGGTTTTAGCTTCATTATCCTACCAAAATGGCTGAAATTTGGTACGTAGTCTTCTTTAGGGGTACACAACTTTCTCACAGAATTTGGTCGGTGTCGGTCCATACCTTCATATAGCCCCCATAGAACGGTACCTCCCGTTTTTCGGTATTTTGAAGGTTTTCGCTTCATTATCACACCGAAATGGCTGAAATTTGGTACGTAGTCTTCTTTAGGGGTATAAAACTTTCCCCTAGAATTTTGTTGGTATCGGTCCACACCTTCTTATAGCCCCCATAAAACGGTGCCTCCCGATTTTCGGTATTTTGAAGGTTTTAGCTTCATTATCCTACCAAAATGGGTGAAATTTGGCACGTAGTCTTCTTTAGGGGTACAAAACTTTCTCCCAGAATTTTGTCGGTGTCGGTCCATGTCTTCATATAGCCCCCATAGGCCGGTACCTCCCGAATTTCGGTATTTTGAAGGTTGTGGCTTCAATATTCCTTCGACATGGCTGAAATTTGGTATTTAGACTTCGTTGGGGGTACTCAAACTTCCCCTTTAAATTTGTCGGTATAGGTTCACGCCTTTATATAGCCCCCATGGAAAGGTACCTCCCGATTTTTCGTGTTTTGAAGGTTGGGTGTTAAATATTCCACCAAAATGGCTGAAATTTGGTATTTAGTCTTCAATGTGATATAAAACTGTTCGCCAGAAATATGTACCTCCCGATTTTCGGTACCTCCCGATTTTCGTAATACTGAAGACTGCGACGTCAATATCCAACCGAAATGGCTGAAATTCGTTATTTCGTCTTCCAAGAGAAAATATTCCAGAAGAGTATTATCAGTATAGGTCCACGTCTTCCTATATCCCCATAGAAGCGTACTTCTTGATTTTCGGTATTTTTTAAGTTTTAGCCAAATTCTCTTACCGAAATATAGGAAATTTGGTATTTAGTCTTCTTTGAGCCTAAAAACTTTCCGTAAGAAATTTGTCGGTATGAATCGACGTTTTGAAATAGCCCACATAGAATGGTGCCTCACACTGTTTTACCGAAATTGCTGAAATTTAGTATTAAGTCTTCTTCATACACGAAAGGAAACAAATTATTCCATTTTACTTCAATACAACTTGTGGTGGAGGGTATAACAAGTTCGGCCCGGCCGAACTTAACGCCGTTCTTACTTGTTTTTATTTAATCGGATCATTGCCCAGAGAGAAATATTAATTTCTCTAACATAACGGATCTTTAATTTTTTTGAAGTTGAGGTAAAATTAGACAATTTCCCAGTCTTAAGCTATGTTTACATTTACGAAATCCACTCGATTTCATCTGCAAATCCATAGGTTAAACGTCAAATGAAATCCAATGGATTTCAGATGAGATTTCATTTGACGTTTGAGCTATGGAATTGACAGATGAAATCGAGTGGATTTCGTAAATGTAAACTTAGCATTATAAAGCACTTTGTCTGATTAGTGTGTTGTAACAACTTTGCAATATGAGTTCGAATAATAAAAATCATTCTAAGATTCCTATTGCCATCAAAGAATTGACTATTAAACTGCATAATGAAGGAAAAAGTTATCTTGAAATCTCTAAAAATGTTTCTAGACCAAAATCATCTGTCCAATATGTGATACAAAATTACAAAAAACGGGATCACTCTCAATTGCCCCAGGTAGAGGTCGGAAAAAAATCATATACGCTGGATTGGGAAGAAAAATCGACCGAATGGTTAAGCTGGAACCAAAAACAAGTGCCGTGGAAATAGCTAAAAATATTAAAAAAGATGAAAATGTCACTTTAAGCGCACAAACGGTACGAAACTTTCTTCATGACAACCAGTATAAGGCATGTGTTCAACGTAAAAAACCCTTTATATCGAAAAAGAACGTAAAACAGCGATAAGAATATGCCAAAAATATGTAGACAAGCCTGACGACTTCTGGAAATTAGTTATTTTTTACTGACGAAAGTAAATGTAATATTTTTGGGTCGGATGGAAGACGTTTTGTGTGGCGTAGAGAAAACACCGCATTGCAGTTAAAGAAAATAAAAGCAACTGTGAAACACGGTGGTGGGTCAGTGATGGTGTGGGGTGCATTGGCAGCTGGAGGAGCGGAAATGTGGTGTTCGTGGAAACCACGATGGATAAATTTAAACATTTAAACATTTTAAAAGAAAATTTAAAAGCTAGCGCCACTAATTTGGGCCTACAGGACGATTACCGTTTCTTGCACGACAACGACCCAAAGCACAGTTCCATGGTTGTGCGAGAATGGCTGCTCTACAACGTTAGGGAAGTGTTGCCTCATCCTACCCAGAGCACTGATTTAAATCCCATAGAACATTTATGGGGTATTTTAAAAACAAAAATTCGACAGCATAAAATAATTAAAATGAAAGGTGTCATTTTTCAAGAATGGCGGAATATTGGTGCAGATACCACCGAAAAATTGGCTTTATCGATGAAAAATCGCTTAAGAGATGTAATCGCTGCTAAAGGATATCATACCAAGTATTAAGGACATCATACATCATGAAAATATGTTGCGTGGTTCTTCGTAATAAATGTTTCTTTTAATTATTTTGAAAGAAAGTACGACGGAAGCAATTCCGCGTACATGGCACGCACAGAAAATTTAAGAGGAAATGCTAACGGATGGAATGGGTATCTAAAAGGTGAAAAGTGTTGTATGGTCCGAGTTAATCCTGAACAATGAACGTATGACAGAATACAACACTGTGGGTACCTACAGGGTTTCTTAAGCCGAGTAGATAGGAAAAAGTAAATAAATGTCGGAAAATATGGAAAAAGCTTGAAAAGCGGGAAAGGCCTGTGCTTTTCCTGAAGTATAAAAGGGCAATAACCAACAAATCTGACTCTTTTTGTCAAGTTGTGTTTCACGGTGAACTCTAAGAAAATCACCAGCTATAAAACCTGGTCATTTAAATTATAACCGTGTTTTGTTTCCTAAGAGTAAATAAAAAATCAAAACAATTGTGGAATAAATTGATTTTTATTTGAAGACTGAATCGTCTTATTTAAAATCCCATGCAGTGGGCTTTAACAAACATAAGTAAGTGTAGTTTTGTACGAATATTGTGTGTCGGCTATGTTAACGTTGTGTTGCGTTTTGTAGTTTCCTTTTATTTTAAAGATATCGCCAACAATCAAATTAAGGCAATCACTAACCTCCTCAACAGTCTGCCGGGAGGAGGTCAGATCTGTTTATTCCAAAATCCGGGAAATATTCTGAGGAGCTGGCTCCACACATCCAAATTCATGACAGGATAAATCCTTGGAAATCCTGAAAGATAATAGAAAACAAAAATCAATAACATATTTATATAAAGTCCAGGTAACATTAATATAAAGACCTACCTTTGTTTATTGCGGGATTAATAAATTCCGTGGGTTGCTGGACGCCCCGGGATAATCATCTTTGATCCAGTTTCCTCTAAAAAGAAAAAGGAGATGACAAAAAGGTAATTAATAATTTGATAATGACAAAAATCATGAATTAAAGAAAGAAAAAAACTCATAGTATAAATTAAAACAAAAAAAAAAAAGACAAAGAATATTATAAAAGAAAATCTATTGTTTTATGTGTATAACCTAGGTTAAGTTGTGTCGTTAAGTGCTGTCTATTAAGTGTTCTAAATAAGTTAACTTTTTTTGTGAGGGACATTAACCCATTATAATTTGAATTTCGAGTGTAGGGTTGCCCCAAATTACGTAGAATCTGGTATCCAGCGTTTTATTGGTTTTTGCATGGACGAGTCGATGTGTCCAAAGACCCCCTAAAAGAGCTCTGTTAGGAAGGTATATTTGATTTATTAATAAAGGCCAGATTTGGCATCATTTTTTTGTTCTACGAAATATTAAGGGTAATCCGAATCAATGACTCGTTTATAATTGTTTCCGGAGTTAGTGTTCCATAAATCGAAGTGTTATAGGTATGTTTAAATGTTAGGTTTAAGGAAGAAAAATGATAGATGCAATAAATGATTCTCTTGTTTGAATGTGTTAAAATCAATATGACGTGCTAATTGTTTTTTTGTTAATGAGAGGAAAGTAGGTGAACATAGCCTGAGTGTCGGTGGAAAAAGGGGCCCTTATGAAGTTTTTGGTAGGTTTGGATTTAAGGGTCAAGGATGGGCGAGCGACGTGTGGGAGTCAATCCATCAAGCTCCCTTGTTCTAGGTGTACCATGTGTTTGTGATCGTTTTATTTTTATGTTCGTGTAGAGTTTCTTTATAATTGTTCGTCCCCTAGGGCTACGGTGGAATGGGTTGGGACCGTCCTGAAGATGGCCCCCTGAGCTAGTTGGTACCTCCCAGTAGCGCCACTGCAGGTGGCTCGTGACAAATATACATTTTTTAAATGCATATGTATGGGGTACGGACAACTTTTTGAGTATATATTTTGAACTATTTTTAAGTTTTTCGTTAAAAATAAAAGTGTTCCTTTTTTATTTTATTATTAATTGGCAAATTTTATTACTTCTTGTTGTACTTTAAAAAATCAAATCACTACATTCGATTTGGGTAAGTATTTTTTGAATTATAATCACATATATTTTAAGTTGTATGGGGTACGGACAATTGTTTGAGTCAGTATAACTGAATAAAAGAATGATGCTACCGAACCCAGTTATGCCTGATTTAGACTATGCTGGATTTAGCAAACCCAGTGGATTTAAGTTGTCATTTTCATACAACATATGTCAAATAAAACCAAATAATTGCTAAATCCAGCGTAGTCTAAATGGACTTTAATGGCTTTACCTAATTAATTGCGTGTTGCGTATGCGTTTGACCGTGTTTAGACACTCAAACTGGAAAGAAAATTTTTCTTCTCAATTTCTTTTAAAATTTCCTTATTGTTTAGAAACGGAAATCATTCCGTACAGCGAGGCGAGTCGTGTCGCGTTGCCAGTTGCAATTTTTCCATTACGTATGGCAAAAGTCGCACGACGACGTCAAATTTTGTCGCCGTAATGTTCATTTTCCGGCGACAACAAATTAGCTGTCGCCGTTCATTTTTACTAACGAATAAAAATAAAATAAAAAAAATAAAAATAACTTGTTATCGACGATTATTTTCTATCGCTGTACGTAGTGCATTTTTTAAATTTTGTCGCAGAGACGATAGACGACGCGACATGACTCGCCTCGCTGTACGGAATCGGCCCATTATTCTTCTTCACACTCATTTTCTCATTGCGCCGTTCAAAAACAAAGCCAAGGCAAAATTGTAATGAAAAGTAAAAATGGACGTGTGCGATAAACAATTAATTATTAAAGGAACCCTTGAATTGCATTTTAATTTTGATGTTTCCATTTATTTCGAATTGTTTTTGCTTAAAAAAATAGTTTTTCCTCCAAATGTTTTTTTTTTTGCAATTGCCTCCGCTGTTGTTTGTTTCTCGACAGAGAAAATAAAATGAAAGAAAATGCAAAAACAAATCTGCAGCCAACTTCAGGTTGTATACGAAGAAAAACGAAACAAAGCAGAATTTGCCAGTACAGAGGTGTGTGTACCCCCTCTTATTCCTCTCTACTCCCTCGCCCATAAACTCAATTTTCTTTCCCATCAACTTTCCCTGTATAAACAGGGACTTACACTCGTACTCCGAAATCCACTGGAATTCACGAAATCCTGAAATACACCACGGTGTTTACATTTATTTATTTTTTTTTTTTTGTTGATTTCAAACATGTCTCAATAATCAATGTAGAAGTATATATGCAGCTGATCGAACATGAATTTTCAAAACAGGTAAATTTAATGTAAACGTAGTATAAGTCAAAAAATGAGTGGGGTATATTTTATTTTATATCATGGCAATTGTACCATGTTCCAAAGACATAAAATATAACAAGATGGGACATTTTCATAGCTACTATACATCGGCAGATGGCGCTGGAGGTCTAACATAATAGGTGTGTCTTTTTACGTGATAATTTGTAATAATTATTACGAAATGTTACTAAATGCTGTCTTTTTACACAAAAGTTCAGTAAAAGAGAGCGAAGTGCTGAAAGAATTTTTCCCAGCAACATTTAGCAAGTTCGATCAGCTGTTTTTTTATCATCTGCTAATGGACAGCTGCTCAATGAATTATCTTATTTTTGTGGAAAAATACTATAAATATTACGACTCGGGTTTATTTATTGATTATTTTATTAATATATTAATTATTTTTTATTTATTTTGCTTAACATTCATGGTAGAACAAATACAAGGTAAAGTTAATACTACAACAAATACAACTCGAACAACAACCACAAAGGAATTTGTTTTTGTTTGTAACGTTACTGCCAGTTGTATTTGTAAACAAAACAAGGAAATGTCTATAAATTATTGGAATTTAAAAAACTAATAATTTTTCACATTTGGTTGAATATTTTGGAAAACATGAATGAAAATACGTTACATTTTCAATTTTTATGTTTCCACATCATTGCACTAAATGCATAAATTCTCGCAGAAAGTAGAATTCTTGCAGAAATGTTTGGGGTCGCTGGAAATTCATAGAAAAAGGAGAAGCTGTTTCAATGTTTTGTTTTATGCCGGGCATACACTATACTGCCAAACTGCACTGCCAAATGAACCCTTTGTGTACGTGTGTGATTGACTAGTGTGCGGCATCCCTTCAATCCAATTTCAAAAAAATATATATTTTCCTCCAAAAATTCGATTTTGAGTTGAAATTTTCCAATTGTTTAATTTTATCACAAATAGAAGTTGTTGTTTTCAAAAATTATTTGTTTGTCACTTGGAAAATAAACAAAATTCATCGGATTGATAGGGGTTCATTTACAAAATCAAAACTATTTTGATTTCAATCCTGCCAAAACTACTCCCAAATTCATTGACGAAAACTTCAAAATTTACTAATACTATAACAAATGCTGTCGTGCATGCCCATAGTGTATGCCCGGCATTAGAAATCAAAGAAGCACATGTTTATTAGGGCTTTATTTTTTTAAATGTTAACAAAATACCTCACATATTAACAAACGTTGTATCGCCTCTACAAGCGGTGATTTACTGCGCGGCTTATCGTTCGAACTTGGAGGAAGTTACATATCATTGAAATGAAGAAGTCTTTCTGGGAAATGGTTTTTTCCGAATGATATATATTTTTTCTCAAAAAATATATGTCCCTAATGTACATCGAAATAGAAATAAATTTATAAAATGTCATATGAAATTTGACACTAACACTACAACCCAGTTCAGTCAGCTGGGTATTGCTGCTACCTTTTCTTGTTCTACCATGCTTAACATTGAAGAACTTTTTCATTGCTTTGGAGTTATTTCTTCATCCATGCATTGGCGTCAATGTTTTTGTTTTGGTTATCAACTGTTATCTTGCTAAAGTTTACTAAATGCTGTCTTTTTACTTTTTTCTCTATTTTCGTATCAAAATGAAATCTCTCTTACTCTCTGAAAAGAAGTTACTGAATAATTATTAATAAAAAAGTAAAAAGACACAACTATTGTTATGTTCCTATATGGTGACATAAAATTATGTTATACTTGTTTTTGTTGCCGTCGTGTTCTGTTAGTTGTCTGTTATACACAAACAGCATCTATGGTTTAATAGTAAACTTGAACTGCATTATGCACTATGTCCAATCTTTATGGGTACTTTACACGATATGTATTTTACATATGGGTTGTCACTTTGCGTATACATTTTGTATATAAAAAGTGACAACCCATATGTAAAATACATATCGTGTAAAGTACCCATTACAGTTCTATGTCTTTGCATGTTCAATATCTTTGTGACAGTTTCTGTTCATGTTAATCATGCAGTTTGCATTTCAATGTATCATTGAGGGCCAAACATGGTACAATTACAAAGGTAGATGCCTCAACCCAGCTGATCGAATCTAAAACGTCAAAAAACTAGGAATTCACCATGAAAAATCAAAACAAAAAACCATATGATTCGGTAAGTAAGAGATAGCATGCCTACACTTTATAGACAAACACAAGCGATAAAAAGAGACAACAAGAGACCATTTGGCAAAAATTTTGACAGTTTACATTACAAAAAAGTTGCTTTGTTGTAGCAATTCGCCGATGCATCAACCTTTGTAATTGTACCATGGGGCCAAACCTATATCTCTGCGTGTTGCGTGTGCGTTCAAAAATACAAAAACAAAATACATGTATTTCCAAGGCCTTTAGAAGGTCGGCCATTCAGAGTTCTGTTAACAACTTTTGACAACAAACCTAATAGATTTTATATTATTGTGATTTGAGTTTCTTTGTATTTTAAATAACAATAATATTTTTGACAACAAATATAACATATCAGGGGCATAATTACGACATTCGATTCGATCGAGTATTTGCTCGATCAGTAGTGGGATTCTGTAACTCATTTTTGCTGTTATCGATAATTGTCGGTAAAATGAAATTGCTTATAATTTCGATAATTAACGAAATTTTTCGGTATGTTAACGATGAATAAAAAGTAGTCCCTATCCTCTACCGACACAAACAGTGATGCCAACTTTTCTTTATGTTTTTAGTCATAATTTTGCGATTTAATTTTACCGATTTTTGTCGGTAACAGCAAAAATGAGTTACAGAATCCCACTACAGGGGCCTAATTACGACATTCGATTCGATCGAGAATTTACTCGTGAATGAAAAAATTGAACTATGAACACCTATGTGTTGTCCAAAGGAGATTAAGAATGTAGATGGTAAAAAATTTGTTTATTTTTAAGCAAAAACTAGAAAACAAAATTATTAACGAAAAAATTTAAATATTTGTTGAAATCGTTGAATGCTTTGGGTAATAATTTCGGAATGAAGTTGTGCTAGAAAACTGTACGAAATTATTTATTTTTGTAAAACTTTTTGACTTTGTTTTAACAAATTGCTAAGTCCCTGTTTATACAGGGAAAGTTGATGGGAAAGAAAATTGAGTTTATGGGCGAGGGAGTAGAGAGGAATAAGAGGGGGTACACACACACCTCTGTACTGGCAAATTCTGTTTTGTTTCGTTTTTCTTCGTATACAACCTGAAGTTGGCTGCAGATTTGTTTTTGCATTTTCTTTCATTTTATTTTCTCTGCCGAGAAACAAACAACAGCGGAGACAATTGAAAAAAACCATTTGGAGGAAAAACTATTTTTTTAAGCAAAAACAATTCGAAATATGTGGAAATATCAAAATTAAAATGCAATTCAAGGGATCCTTTAATAATTAATTGTTTATCACACACGTCCGTTTTTACTTTTCATTACAATTTTTCCTTGGATTTGTTTTTGAATGGCGCAATGTGAAAATGAGTGTGAAGAAGAATAAGAAAAATTATAAAATTGACACAAACATGATTTCCGTGTCTAAACAACAAGGAATTTTTAAAAGAAACTTAGAAGAAAAGATTTCTTTCCAGTTTGAATGTCTAAACACGAGCTGTGTTCCAGAACTAAAAAGTTTTTACAATTTTTACGACTTTTACACATTTTACTCGAAAAACCGTGCCCGTACACAAAAAAAGTTGTAAAAAGTTCACTTCTCTTTAAACTCTCTCTTTAAAAACTTTTTACACGACAAATTTGGGCGAGTTAAAAAATAGTAACATGGTTGCCGGCGTCTGATTGGCTGATACGCCGACTTTGACATTTGTTTCAGTTTTTTTGACGTATTTTCCATTTTTCCGTTCCCGAACTTTTTGAAAAAACTTTTTTGTGACGACAATTTTTCTCTCTTTTTACTATTAAAAAGTACGGGAACGAAGCTACGGTCTAATGCATATACCTTAGTAAATGTACAGTTGGTGGCAAAGACGTATAGCAATAAAGACCCGAACAAATGCATTTTCCAAAAACATATGCTAATAGTTCCACATTTTGGTTACAGATGGCAAAGCAACTTACTGGAATTGATAACAGCAATGCCAATCGTTTTTGATTCCCATTTCTCGCGGCAGAAAACATTAACGTCGTGTTTTGTGGCTGAAATTTATTTCTTCACTATTTATTATTTTTTATTTAACAAAAAAACAAAAGTCAACGCCGTACAATTTGAGTTTTAATGTTTTCTTGTCAATATTCCAATGAGTAACAGTTTTCGTTTAACAGAATGTTGCTATGATGTCGTAGCAACAGAGGTTAACTCCACCTACAGTTAATTTTTCACAATTGACTTTTCCTATCTTATAATATTGACATCTTTGTTGGTGGCGCGAATAGGTTTTCATAGTTTGATTTTTTCATTCTCGAACAAATACTCGATCGAATCGAATGTCGTAATTAGCCCCCAGATTAATTCGAAAGTGTGTTTTTACACCCGGGTAATGAAGTTTATAACAAAAAATAGAAGAAATGGAAAAAAGTCCAACATTTATTTTCTATCACGGATAATGGAGGTTCCCGGATAATCGATTCACGGATAATCGAGGTTCAACTGTACATGTATTTTGTTTTTGTATTTTTGAACGCACACGCCACACGCAAAGCTATAGGTTTGGCCTTAAAATAAACAATTTTTTATGCCTTGTTCAGACTGACGGTGTTTCGCTCTCTATTCGTTGTTCGACCCCAAATTACGATGTAATTACTTCATTTCCCATACAAATAATTGAGAACGAACAACGATTTGTGTACATTGTTCAATTTAAATTACTCTCAGAACGACGATAAAATATGTCCCATCTCTAACAAATGAGAGAATTTATCGAAATAAATTAATTATGACAGGAAAAATACAAAATTTAAAAATTTATTAAAATCCCAAAAATTTTTAGAAAAACTGCAAAATATGAATGAAAAGTAAACAGTTTAACGACTAGCATACATTCAAATCATAGCAAATTTTGTCTTCTCTTCCATTGCAGTTGCATTTCTTGTCCATCGATTCAAATTCGCGTACAAATCTAGAAACAAAAATCAAATGCCTGCCGGTATGTCTGTATACCAAAAAGATACATATGTTGGCAGGTCTCTCTTTTGTTAATTATTGAAATAGAAAAATTTGAAAATATACTGAAAACACCAAAATTATGAGAAAAATGGAAAATATGAATGAAAATAAAAGAATTTAATATTAAATAGATATCTGAAAGAAGGATAAATATTTTTTCAGTTCATATCAATTAGCTTTACTCGTCTTTTGGCTGAAACTTTCTTTAAAATCAGTAAACAAAAACTATGAAAATATGAATTATGTTGCTATGAATTGTGTACCATGTCGTATGAAAGGGTTAATTCGTGTACGTAATTATGAGAACGAACGACGTTATTCAAATGCTGGTTTGAACATGGCATTACCATCTACCTTCATATGGGCACTTTACACGATATGTTTTTTACATATGAGTTGTCACATTTTATGTACACAATGTATATACAAAGTGACAGTGCATATGTAAAAAACATATCGTGTAAAGTACCCATTAGTGTTCTTTGGAAAGCACAAAGGTGTTCATAGCTCGATTTTTTTCATTCACGAGCAAATTCTCGATCGAATCGAATGTCGTAATTGGCCAGTGGGCCTGTTCTGTAACTTTTTAACAGCTTTACTTATGGTTTATTTTACAACAATTTCATTTGTTTGTTTTGTAGTTGTTACAAAAACAAAAGAAATTTCAACAACTTTTCAACCGATAAAAGTTACAGAATAGGCATGGTGGAATAAGAAGGTGTTACATCAAATCATGTCAAACGTCAAATTTGCTGACAATAATGCATTACTGTGAGTTGCTTGTTTACATTTTGTATGTGATTTTTTCACAATAACGCATTTTGACAATTGGTATGAAGATCGGTTGTTTTCGGCGCTACACCTTCCCAGCAAAAAGTTTGCCTCCAAAGAGGCAGTTAAATGATATGTACAAGTGATCTGGAAGTGCATCAAATTATGCATTTTCACTCATGATTTTTACAAGAGCGTGACTACGGAAAGAGGCACTCCATTGCACTGCATTTTAACTGACTCTTTGGCACTGCATCTTAACTGACCCTCTGGCACTGCATTTTAACTGACCCTTTGGCATTGCATTTTAACTAACCCTTTGGGGTAGAATAGGAGGCAGTCCAGAGCACGTGTTTTGAATAACAAAATAAAATGCATTTATTATTTGTGTAAAACAAAAATATTAATAACTTTATTAAATTAACACAAATTATGAAAATTCTCCATTGAATTCAATCGCAAACATGCGTGTTTCCTAAGCTCTCCATATGTTCCAAGCTGAACTGTTTTTGCTTCATTTGCTAAATGGGTTGTCTTCCCATCACCAGTTAAGATTTCGACATGTACTCCAACAGCACTCCATTCGGAAATGTCCTTCTCTTGAGTTACCGAAAAAATGTTCACAATGTTTGAAAATATTAACACGCTTATCTCTTATTGGAAAATTTATGTCGCTGCCTGTAGAGATGTACAAACTGATTTATGTACATGTAGGGATCTCTAACAACTGCTAATAATATGTAGAGAACGGAGTGCCTTTTTCACGACTCCGTTTGGACTACATCCGGATGCTGTAAAATTGTGAGGAATTGGAGTGCCTTTTTCACGACTCCGCTGAACTGCATCCGGATGTTGTTAAAATGTGACAAGTGGATGTGATTCTTTGGATTGCATCCAAATGCGGTTAAAATGTGAGGACTGGAGTGCCTTTTTCACGACTCCGGTTGAACTGCATCAAAACATGCCGTGACAGAACTAGTCCACATTGCACTACTTCCAATTTATTTCGCTGGGTTATTATTCCACCATGTGTCCAACTGTATAAACTGTGTGTATTTAAATTTGAAATATGTACATGTATTTTGTTTTTGTATTTTTGAACCAATGATGCACAAGAAGAGAATGCTATTTTGTTTTTTGTATGGGAAAGAGAGTTGAAGTTCACTTTTTCGTAAAGACGCGTGCATGGCTGTTTTGAACGCACACGCAACACGCAGAGTTATAGGTTTGGCCTTGAAAAGAAGAGACTCAAATACAAAACAACATCTCTCTCTCTCTCTCTCTTCACAAAAGTATTAAACAGCTGTTATTTGTTTATAAACAAATAAAAGACTGATGGAATAATTTTCAATAATTTGTGCTCGCAATAAATGTAAATGTTTAAATACATATTTGTGATCAGGGTGACGAGATATACCTTTGAAAAAAATTGGTCCCGATCCGAGCTTAATGAAAACATTCAACTTAAGCCGTAATTTTGAACTTGTCCCGTTCGGAAATTGTTAGCAATTTGTATACTGGTGTAGTAATAAAATTCCTAATGATTCGATTTTATTAAATTTTTTTAACTTAAGCCCAAGTTAGGGTTTCGAGGCCTTTATATCGAGGAGTATACATTTCCAGGATTTGGTCTTAGAACATGTGTGATCTACATTTCTGGTCTCGACAGAGTGTATAATTACAAATCTGCAGGTTTATTTTCATAAATCCTATCCTTTGCTTTAATATAATTTTTCAATTACTGTTCATTATTATATTTGAAAAGGTTGTACAAAGGTTGTGAACGCATTACTTGACCTTTTAAATATCCCCCAAACCATTGAAACATACACCTATTGTTATTTAAAATTGGGGTTTTTGCAGGTTAAACGGTTAAACTATGGACCAATATTGCCGCCTGTGTTCTCTTGAAGGCACTGATCATTATTGCCTGTATGATGATGGCCAACCGAATGCAATCTATAAGCTTGTGGAAAAATATTTCTTTCCAGAGGTATGTAAGTTATTCGTCTAAGTTTTCTTTTCATATTCCTGTTAATTTTTCCATTTATTTGGTTTCAGTTTTTCCAAGTGAAATGGTCCAATTCTTTCAAATATATCTGCCGTCAGTGTAGTTCATCTCTTTTGAACTTTAATGTATTCCATGAAATTGTATGTAGAGCTCAAAGCGTACTTAAGGAATTGGATACGGCTAGTATTGGCACCCTTTATAGTAACGATATTCCATTACCGCATAGTATCATAAAATCGGAGAAAATTGATGAGTTATTGGAAACTGAAAATTCTCTATGTTATCAACACATAGCACCATGTTCCTCGCCACAAGGAAATCATGGCGAACAGCTATCACCAATATTGGGAAAAATCAAACAAGAAAAACCTGAGGATTGTAAAAATAATGAATTTGAGTTCCATGCTGATACTATGGCAAATAGTAACGAGACCTCAGATAAGTCAGTAGAATATTTTCCAATGCAAATGATAATTGTTTGGAACCCATCAATACTCAATCGACATCTGAGGAATCTGATGTTGCACCTGAGTATACCACAAATATGCCCACTTTAGCGCATATCTGTAAAACACATTCCAAGGAGCCAATTGAGACCAACAAATACAAAGACATTTTGCAGCCAAACACTAACGTATTCAGTGATGAATACTGTGATACTAAATTTTTGAATATTGAAATTGATATGCAAACCCTATTAACCAATGATGTTACTTCCAATCATCAACACCAACCAAATGATTATTCCAATAAACAGAATCTGTCTGGTGGTCTTTCCAAGGGAACTCCCAAGAATCAATTTTCGTTTGAATTCAAAGAAAATAATTGTTCCGGAGAAGGTAATAGTTCAGATGATGAAGAAATGCCGCTGACACAGTACAAACAAAAAAGAAAATGTAAAAACAACAAAAATCCTATTGGAGCAACAAACCAGAATAAGAAGGGGAAAACAAAAGCAAATTCTCAAGAATGTAGTTACTCAGAAGACCCGCTTGCTGGAGAGGAAAATAGTAATGAAGTGTCATCAAAGGAAGATCAGCAGAACAAAAGTACTTGCCTTAATAATGCATCATGTCAACTTTACGAATCCAAAATCAGATATGAAATAGAGGTCCAAGCGAAATGTGAATTTGATGAACATGATGGTTTTAAAAGTGACAAAAGTGAGTGTCATAGTGAACAAATTGAGGATAAAGAATTCCAATCAGATGAAACTGAATCTGACACAGATACATATTCCGGAGATAGTAGCTTCGATGAACCGATAACCCCTTCAAGCAAAAAATCTAGACGGCAACCAACCACTCCGAACAAAAACGCAAAGTTAAAGACGCGCACTATTCATGTGACCAATGTCAGAAAGTTGTTTCAAGTCGAAGTTCGCTAAGGAAGCATATGTTGAGGCATACTGCTCCACTAGTCTTCAAATGTCAATTTTGTTCCAAGGAATATGCCAGTACCTCAGGTATAGATAGGCATACGAAAACTAAACATCCTACAGAAAATGTGACATTTTCGCAATTTTTAAAAATGGCAAAAGCCAATATTGGAAAGTAAAAGCGAAATTGTGTTTCTGAAAGACGGAACAAGGGAAACGTTTTCATTATTTGTGGGTATGGGATTGAATATGGGTAGGCGGAAAAGAGGTGCCAACTAGATTAGGTAAGCTTTAAGGATGTACAGCCATTTAATTGTGTAGTTGACTGCATCACTCGAAGATCTTTGGTCCACTGTGTTCATCCGGATTATGTTTTTGTATGATGATGAACGACTTTAATGGTTATTGCTTGTTGGAAGGAAAATTAACTTGTCACCAGTAAAATTTAGGCCTCGTTGGAGGCCTCTAAAAATATTTTTAAAAAATCCACGAGGTCGTTGGAGGCCTCTAAAAATATTTTTAAAAATCCACGAGGTCGTTGGAGGCCTCTAAAAATATTTTTAAAAATCCACGAGGTCGTTGGAGGCCTCTAAAAATATTTTTAAAAATCCACGAGGTCGTTGGAGGCCTCTA
This sequence comes from Musca autumnalis, assembly GCF_047663935.1. Lineage (NCBI taxonomy): Eukaryota > Metazoa > Arthropoda > Insecta > Diptera > Muscidae > Musca > Musca autumnalis. The sequence continues at coordinate 25,940,390 of NW_027411866.1, read as the reverse complement.
AAAATATTTTAAAAAATCCACGAGGTCGTTGGAGGCCTCTAAAAATATTTTTAAAAATCCACGAGGTCTTTGGAGGCCTCTAAAAATATTTTTAAAAATCGACGAGGGCGTTGGAGGCCTCTAAAAATATTTTTAAAAATCCACGTGGTCGTTGGAGGCCTCTAAAAATATTTTTAAAAATCCACGAGGTCTTTGGAGGACTCTAAAAATATTTTTAAAAATCCACGAGGTCGTTGGAGGCCTCTAAAAATATTTTTAAAAATCCACGAGGTCGTTGGAGGCCTCTAAAAATATTTTTAAAAATCCACGAGGTTGTTGGAGGCCTCTAAAAATATGTTTAAAAATCCACGAGGTCGTTAGAGGCCACTAAAAATATTTCTAAAAATCCGCGAGGTCGTTGGAGGCCTCTAAAAATATTTTTAAAAATCCACAAGGTCGTTGGTGGCATACATTCACACGCTTACGGCATATCGAAACATACACACACGCTCAATCAATAACATTGTTAGAGGCATGTGTGGAAATTATAAAAGGGTGGAACAATGGACAAGAATTTTAAAAATATATTATGAGGCCTCCTGGATTTTTAAAAATATTTTTAGAGGCCACCAAAGGCGTCGTGAAGTTTTAAAAATGTCTTTGGTGGATTTTTAGAAATATTTTTAGAGGCCTCGTGGATTTTTAAAAATATTTTTAGAGGCCTCGTGGATTTTTAAAAATAATTTTAGAGGCCCCGAGGATTTTTAAAAATATTTTTAAAGGCCTCCAAAGGCCCCTTGGATTTTTGAAAATATTTTTAGACGCTTCCAAAGGCCTCGTCGAGTTTTAAAAATATTTTTAGAGGCTTCGTGGTTTTTTAATGACAGTTTTAAAGGCCTCCAATGGCCTCTTGGATTCTTAAAAATATTTTTTTATAAGCCTCCAAATTCCTCGTGGATTTTTAAAAATATTTCTACAGGCCCCCGAAGGTATAGTGGATTTTTAAAAATATTTTTAGAGGCTTCCAAAGGCCTCGTGGATTTTTAAAAATATTTTTAGAGGCTTCCAAAGGCCTCGTGGATTTTTAAAAAATATTTTTTAGGCTTCCAAAGGCCTCGTGAATTTTTAAAAATATTTTTAGAGGCTTCCAAAGGCCTCGTGGATTTTTAAACATATTTTTAGAGGCTTCCAAAGGCCTCGTGGATTTTTAAAAATATTTTTAGAGGCTTCCAAAGGCCTCGTGGATTTTTAAAAATATTTTTAGAGGCTTCCAAAGGCCTCGTGGATTTTTAAAAATATTTTTAGAGGCTTCGTGGTTTTTTAAAGGCCTTGTGAATTTTTACAAATATTTTTAGAGGCTTCCAAAGGCCTCGTGGTTTTTTAAAGGCCTCGTGAATTTTTACAAATATTTTTAGAGGCTTCCAAAGGCCTCGTGGATTTTTAAAAATATTTTTAGAGGCTTCCAAAGGCCTCGTGGATTTTTAAAAATATTTTTAGAGGCTTCGTGGTTTTTTAAAGGCCTTGTGAATTTTTACAAATATTTTTAGAGGCTTCCAAAGGCCTCGTGGTTTTTTAAAGGCCTCGTGAATTTTTACAATTATTTTTAGAGGCTTCCAAAGGCCTCGTGGATTTTTAAAAATATTTTTAGAGGCTTCCAAAGGCCTCGTGGATTTTTAAAAATATTTTTAGAGGCTTCCAAAGGCCTCGTGGATTTTTAAAAAATATTTTTATAGGCTTCCAAAGGCCTCGTGAATTTTTAAAAATATTTTTAGAGGCTTCGTGGTTTTTTAAAGGCCTTGTGAATTTTTACAAATATTTTTAGAGGCTTCCAAAGGCCTCGTGGTTTTTTAAAGGCCTCGTGAATTTTTACAAATATTTTTAGAGGCTTCCAAAGGCCTCGTGAATTTTTACAAATATTTTTAGAGGCTTCCAAAGGCCTCGTGGATTTTTAAAAATATTTTTAGAGGCTTCCAAAGGCCTCGTGGATTTTTAAAAATATTTTTAGAGGCTTCCAAAGGCCTCGTGGATTTTTAAAAATATTTTTAGAGGCTTCCAAAGGCCTCGTGGATTTTTAAAAATATTTTTAGAGGCTTCCAAAGGCCTCGTGGATTTTTAAAAATATTTTTAGAGGCTTCGTGGTTTTTTAAAGGCCTCGTGAATTTTTACAAATATTTTTAGAGGCTTCCAAAGGCCTCGTGGATTTTTAAAAATATTTTTAGAGGCTTCCAAAGGCCTCGTGGATTTTTAAAAATATTTTTAGAGGCTTCCAAAGGCCTCGTGGATTTTTAAAAATATTTTTAGAGGCTTCCAAAGGCCTCGTGGATTTTTAAAAATATTTTTAGAGACCTTCAAAGCTCTCGTGGATTTGTAAAAATATTTTTAGAGGCTTCGTGGTTTTTTAAAGGCCTCGTGGATTTTTTAAAATATTTTTAGAGGCTTCCAAAAGTCTCGTGGATTTTTAAAAATATTTTTAGAGGCTTCCAAAGGCCTTGTGGATTTTTAAAAATATTTTTAGAGGCTTCGTGGTTTTTTAAAGGCCTCGTGGATTTTTTAAAATATTTTTAGAGGCTTCCAAAAGTCTCGTGGATTTTTTAAAATATTTTTAGAGGCTTCCAAAGGCCTTGTGGATTTTTAAAAATATTTTTAGAGGCTTCGTGGTTTTTTAAAGGCCTCGTGGATTTTTAAAAATATTTTTACACGATTCCAAAGGCCTCGTGGATTTTTAAAAATATTTTTACACGATTCCAAAGGCCTCGTGGATTTTTAAAAATATTTTTACACGATTCCAAAGGCCTCGTGGATTTTTAAAAATATTTTTACACGATTCCAAAGGCCTCGTGGATTTTTAAAAATATTTTTAGAGGCTTCCAAAGGCCTCGTGGATTTTTAAAAATATTTTTAGAGGCTTCCAAAGGCCTCGTGGGTTTTTAAAAATATTTTTAGAGGCTTCCAAAGGCCTCGTGGATTTTTAAAAATATTTTTAGAGGCTTCCAAAGGCTTCGTGGATTTTTAAAAATATTTTTAGAGGCTTCCAAAGGCCTCGTGGATTTTTAAAAATATTTTTTGAGGCTTCCAAAGGCCTCGTTGATTTTTAAAAATACTTTTATTGGCCTTGCGGATTTTTTAAGATTATTTTGAGATTCCTCGTGGAGTTTTAAAAATATTTTTAGATGCCTCCAAAGGCTTCGTGGATGTTTAAAAATACTTTTAGGGGCCTCCAAAGACCCCGTGGATTTTTAAAATTATTTTTAGATTCCTCGTAGATTTTTAAAATTATTTTTAGATTCCTCGTCGATTTTTTAAGATTATTTTGAGATTCCTCGTGGAGTTTTAAAAATATTTTTAGATGCCTCCAAAGGCTTCGTGGATGTTTAAAAATACTTTTAGATGCCCCCTAAAAATATTTTCACCCACAGTGTGACGATTCGAGTACTAACTCTGGACTAGAGACTCTTACTATTAGGGGCTCACATACCGTACCTTGGTAGTGTCCTGTCTGCAGCTAGCCATAATCAAAACCGACTTGAGAAGGATGAACAGCTGATAAAAAATAAACAGAAAAGACCTCAAAATCTAGTGGACCCGCTACTAACGATTCTGACGCAGGTTTTAATGTCTGTATGAGCACATACCCTATACACCCTTGGAGTAACAGATTTCCTTTTCATAACCACCCTAATATGCAATTTAATAAAAGTTGATTTGTGTTGAATCGCTTCTTTTTTAAATTCGCCAATTGTATTGTTATTCTCCATTTGTTTTTGTAATCCAACAAAAAGTGGAAATTGGACGGACACGTTAAAAAAGTTTGGCTTTTAAAATATGCCTTGGAGATCTTGAGTACGAGTCCGTTTTTGCGACCAGCCAAGAGGGTGGGTGGGCATTCTCAACGCGAGTATGTGTCTGTCCATTACGGGGCCAATCGAGGGTGATAGACCAAAACATGTCCTGTTCTCTATTGGCATTGGCACGTGCATAGACAATTTAAATAATACTATTACATTTGGAGATGTGCATATGTATGTCTGTATAGACATGTGTGTGTGTGTGTTTGGGATTGTAAATTATTGCAAATTTAGTTTAAAGTTTATTTCATTTGGAAACTTTCCTCATAAAACGATTTTCGTTTTTAAATGTAAACGGATTACAATTATTTGTGAAGGAGAAGGACAGAGAGGACTTCAGACTCCGGCAAGTGAACATGGTATAATATGGATTAATCTAAGGATTAGATTAGACAATTTAGAAATATTAAGTTCAATATTCTGTCAAGGACTATAAGATAAATAAAAACGTGATAAGATGATAAGACAGATAAATAAAAGCTCATATCCTAGAGGATCTTTTGGACTACCAAGAAAAACTTTCAAGACAATCAGTTAGCAATAGCTTATAAACAAATATCAAAGCGTGAAAAGTTTAAGATGTGTCTAAGGTTCTCTTTCCAAAAAATTATTTTGGTTCTATAACAGGTACATCTCTTCCAAATGAAAATATAACCCAGTCCTATAAAAGAGGCGTCGATGTCTGAAGGAATCAAGAGGATCTTTCAAAAAAAATCTCGATCCTATAATGGATTTTTCGATGTCTGAAGAAATCAGGCAGGTCCTTCAGCTAACCCAGACCAATTTTTATTAGTAAGGCGTTTGAGGCCTCGTGGATTTTTAAAAATATTTTTAGAGGCCTCGTGGATTTTTAAAAATATTTTTAGAGGCCTCGTGGATTTTTAAATATATTTTTAGAGGCGTCCGAAGACCTCGTGGATTTTTAAAAATATTTTTAGGGGCCTCGTGGATTTTTAAAAATATTTTTAGAGGCCTCGTGGATTTTTAAAAATATTTTTAGAGGCCTCGTGGATTTTTAAAAATATTTTTAGAGGCCTCGTGGATTTTTAAAAATATTTTTAGAGGCCTCGTGGATTTTTAAAAATATTTTTAGAGGCCTCGTGGATTTTTAAAAATATTTTTAGAGGCCTCGTGGATTTTTAAAAATATTTTTAGAGGCCTCCGAAGGCCTCGTGGACTTTTTAAAATATTTTTCGGGGCCTCGTGGATTTTGAAAAATATTTTTAGAGGCCTCGTAGATTTTTAAAAATACTTTTAGAGGCCTCCGAAGGCCTCGTGGATTTTTAAAAATATCTTTAGAGGCCTCGTGGATTTTTAAAAATATCTTTAGAGGCCTCGTGGATTTATAAAAATATTTTTAGAGGTCTCGTGGATTTTTAAAAATATTTTTAGAGGCCTCGTGGATTTTTTAAAATATTTTTAGAGGCCTCATGGATTTTTTAAAATATTTTTAGAGGCCTCGTGGATTTTTAAAAATGTTTTTTGAGGCCTCGTGGATTTTTAAAAATATTTTTAGAGGCCTCGTGGATTTGTAAAAATATTTTTAGAGGCCTCCGACGGTCTCGCGGATTTTTAAAAAATTTTTTAGAGGCCTCGTGGAATTTTAAAAATATTTTTAGAGGCCTCCCAAGGCCCCGTGGATTTTTAAAAATATTTTTAAAGACCTCGTGGATTTTTAAAAATATTTTTAGAGGCCTCGTGGATTTTTAAAAATATTTTTAGAGGCCTCGTGGATTTTTAAAAATATTTTTAGAGGCCTCTAAAAGCCTCGTGGATGTTTAAAAATATTTTTAGAGGCCTCTGAAAGCCTCGTGGATTTTTAAAATTATTTTTAGAGGCCTCCGAAGGGCTTTTGGATTTTTAAAAATATTTTTTTGAGGCCTCGTGGATTTTTAAAAATATTTTTAGAGGCCTCGTGGATTTGTAAAAATATTTTTAGAGGCCTCCGACGGTCTCGCGGATTTTTAAAAAAATTTTTAGAGGCCTCGTGGAATTTTAAAAATATTTTTAGAGGCCTCCCAAGGCCCCGTGGATTTTTAAAAATTTTTTTAGATGCCTCGTGGACTTTTTAAAATATTTTTCGGGGCCTCGTGGATTTTGAAAAATATTTTTAGAGGCCTCGTGGATTTTTAAAAATACTTTTAGAGGCCTCCGAAGGCCTCGTGGATTTTTAAAAATATTTTTGGAGGCCTCGTGGATTTTTAAAAATATTTTTGGAGGCCTCGTGGATTTTTAGAAATATTTTAAGAGGCCTCGTGGATTTTTAAAAATATTTTTAGGGGCCTCGTGGATTTTTAAAAATATTTTTAGAGGCCTCGTGGATTTTTAAAAATATTTTAAGAGGCCTCGTGGATTTTTAAAAATTTTCTAGAGGCCTCGTGGATTTTTAAAAATATTTTTAGAGGCCTCGTGGATTTTAAAAAATATGATTAGGCGCCTCGTAGATTTTTAAAATAATTTTTAGAGGCCTGGTGAATTTTTAAAAATATCTTTAGAGGCTTCGTGGATTTATAAAAATATTTTTAAAGGTCTCGTGGATTTTTAAAAATATTTTTAGAGGCCTCGTGGATTTTTAAAAATATTTTTAGAGGCCTCGTGGATTTTTAAAAATATTTTTAGAGGCCTCTAAAAGCCTCGTGGATGTTTAAAACTATTTTTAGAGGCCTCTGAAAGCCTCGTGGATTTTTAAAATTATTTTTAGAGGCCTCCGAAGGGCTTTTGGATTTTTAAAAATATTTTTAGAGGCCTCCGAAGGCCTCGTGGATTTTTGAAAATATTTTTAGAGGCTTCTGAAGGCCTAGAGGATTTTTAAAAATATTTTGAGAGGCCTCGTGGATTTTTAAAAATATGTTTAGAGGTGTCGTGGATTTTTAAAAATATTTTAAGAGGATTTTTAAAAATGTTTTTAGAGGATTTTTAAAAATATTTTTAGAGGCCTCGTGGATTTTTAAAAATATTTTTGGAGGCTTCGTGGATTTTTAAAAATATTTTTAGAGGCCTCGTGCATTTTTAAAAATATTTTTAGAGGCCTCGTGGATTTTTAAAAATATTTTTAGGGGCCTCGTGGATTTTTAAAAATATTTTTCGAGGCCTCGTGAATTTTTAAAAATATTTTTAGAGGCCTCGTGGATTTTTAAAAATATTTTTAAAGACCTCGGGGATTTTTAAAAATATTTTTAGAGGCCTCGTGGATTTTTAAAAATATTTTTAGAGGCCTCCTGGATTTTTAAAAATATTTTTAGAGGCCTCGTGGATTTTTAAAAATATTTTTAGAGGCCTCTAAAAGCCTCGTGGATTTTTAAAAATATTTTTAGAGGCCTCTGAAAGCCTCGTGGATTTTTAAAATTATTTTTAGAGGCCTCCGAAGGCCTTCTGGATTTTTAAAAATATTTTTAGAGGCCTCCGAAGGCCTCGTGGATTTTTGAAAATATTTTTAGAGGCTTCCGAAGGCCTCGAGGATTTTTAAAAATATTTTGAGAGGCCTCGTGGATTTTTAAAAATATTTTTAGAGGCCTCGTGGATTTTTAAAAATATTTTTAGAATCCTCGTGGATTTTTAAAAATATTTTCAAAGGTCTCGTGGATTTTAAAAAATACTTTTAGAGGGCTCGTGGATTTTTAAAAATATTTTTGGAGGCCTCGTGGCAATATATTAATTTTGAAAGATATTCTAAGACACGAATTATCTCGTATACTGCCGCTATTCGTGGTTCATAGTATATTGTATAGACCTGTTGACCTTCTATCGGAAGACCAACTAACCCTGCATAAAAAGACCTAATGGTCTTCAATAAGAAATCCCACTGATTTTCAGTAAGAAGACCTGGTGGTATTGTATCAAATCTATAATTATCCAACTTACTGATTGTCTATAAGAATACCTACTTCTTCTATCTTCCGTAAGAGCACCTAGTGGCCTTCAATTTTAAGACCAATGTTGGATAGAGGTAATTTTGAAAGAGACTCTAAAACACGCCTTAACTCGAATAATGATCTACTGAAGGATTAAATCGATTTTTTATGACAAGATCAACTAAACTATCCATATACAATTTAAAAACTCACTGATTGTCTACAACAAGACCTACTTCTGTCATCTTGTATAAGATGCATTGACGCCAGTCAATTAGAAAGGCATTGTTGGATCGATGCAAAATTATGATTTTGAAAGTGACCCCGGGACACGACGTAACTCGAATTCTAATGAGGGCATATTGTTCAGCTATAAGAAGACCTATTGGTCTTCTATACAAATACTTACTGCTATCTTATAAGAAAACCTATTGGTCTTCCATAAAAAGACTTACTGCCTTATACATATAAGAAATTCAGCTGGTCTTTAATTAGATAAACTGGTAGTCTTCAATTAAAAACCCTACAGTTAGAAAAACGATTTATTATCTACTGGCGTCACTCCAAAAATTATGATAAGACCTATTGTTCTGCTATAAGAAGACCTATTGGTTCGAGTTATGGTTAATTGACTATTGGTCTTATATAAGAATTCCTGCCGGTCTTTCAATTAACAGACCAATTTTTTACTGTTTTAAAACCTACGGATTGTCTACAAGAATACCTACTTCTTCCACCGTCTATAAGAGGACTTACTGGTCTTGTTGATTACCTGCGGGTCTTGCGTTCATAAAACTCCAGTTTATTGTTAAAAAACTACGTTTTGTTCTATGAAATGAAAGAAATTATAATAAAATTGGTATACATATTTCAGATATTACAAAAAAGAAACTTACAAAACATTTTACCCGTTCAATTCAAAATACAATTCAACAATGAAAAGAAAATAAAATTATTTCTAGTTACATTTAAATTCAAGGCATGCTATTTTCAAATAATAATGTTAAAGTTCAAAGCATTCTATACCAAATTAAATATTCTTCATATACAGTATAAATATTAGAGCAATCAACAGGTCTTCATTAGAATGAAATTCTTAGATCGGTGCTAAATTAAGATTTTGAAAGAGACTCTAAGACACGTCTTAACTCGAAGACATATCTTAAGATTTGTTGGTTTTCAACAAGAAGATTTATTGGCTCACTAATCTATATTGCCTAGTCATCGATTAAAAGACCTTTTGGTCTTGTATAAGAAGATAAACAATTCTTCTATAAGATGACTTAGTGATCTTATATAATACATACCGCTGATCTCCAATTAGAAGACCTGGCTATCCTTAATCAGAGAATCTGCCCATCCACAGTGAGAAGACGTTCTGATTGTCTATAAGATGACGTACTGACCTAAATTGTATGGCCTTATTGGATCAATGAAATTTGTATTGCTTTTGAAAGGGACTCTAAGATATGTCTTAACTCGAATTATGATCCGAATTCCGCATTCTTATCAAAGATCAGAGCAAAACAATTAGTCTTGCTATTGAAGGCCAATGGAACTTTTAATTGAAGACCAATAAGACAATTAACTCGTCTTATTGGTCTTCAATTAAAAGTTCCATTGGCCTTCAATAGCACGAATTATTGTTTTGCTCTGATCTTTTATAAGAATAGCTATAGGTAAGAAGTCCTTTTGGTATTCTGTAGTGCGATTCTCTTACACATTTTTTGAGTTAACGACAAAGATCGGTAACATTACAACGCAAAATTATGAATGAAAAGTTCAAATAAAAACTGAAAACACTGCTGCTATCGGTAGAACATTACCACTGCTTTTTATTGGTCGTTGACATACCGAACAATATCGTTAATTACCGAAATTGTAAACATTTTAATTTTACCGACATTTGTCGGTAACTCAAAAATGAGTTAGAGAATCGAACTACTGATCTTTTCAAAAAATCCATTTTTATCGTCTATTAATACCCTCATCATTCCTTTAGATTTCGATGAATTCATTCTTGGACCAAGACCAACATACTAATTTTGAAACAGACAGTTTTATCACGAATATAGCCTTGGTTTTTGGTCTATTGCTTATTGTCTAGTCTACCATAAAAAGACCTATTGGTCGTATACATATAGGAAATCCCGCTGGTCTTCAATATGAGCGTTTCAGTCCATTCCGTAGATGCGAATGGAAATCGTAAACGGTTACATTTGGCCCGTTAACAAGATTGGGGTCACCCAAGCATTTTCCACCAACTGCATGGTGATAACAAAATTCTTATTGGCGACTTCAAGGCTCATCACGAGATTTGGTATTCCCAACTTCCGTACGATTCACGTGGAGCGCTTATTGCGAACCAAATAGATAAACTCATACAGACCACTAGACTTTGAGGTATTGCTAGTGACTTGTAAGGTTGAAAGCTGTTAATCGGCCATTAAAGTCTTGGGGGACTTTTTAATCTGCTTATCAGCTGTTCATCCTCTTCAAGCAGGTTTTTTGTTACAGCTTGTTGCAGACAGGACACCATCAAAGTCCGGTAAGTGATTCCCTAATAGTTGATCGAGAGTCTCTAGTCTAGAGTTTGTCCACGAAACATCGAAACTATTTTTAAAAATCCGCGAGAAACATATTCTTTAAAAACCACGAGGCCTTTGGAGGCCTCTAATTTTTTCTAAATCCGAGAGGCATTTGGAGGCCTCTAAAAATATTTTTAAAAATCCATGAGGTCTGTGAAGGCCTCTAGAAATATTTTTAAAAATCCACGAGACCTTTGGAGGGCTCAAAAATATTTTTTTTTAAATCCACGAGGCCTTTTGGGGGCCTCTAAAATATTTTTAAAAATCTATGAGGCCTTTGGCATCTAAAAATATTTTTGAAAATGCACGAGGCTTTTGGAGGCCTCTGAAAATATTTTGAAAAAACCACGACGCCTTTGGAGGCCTCTAATAATATTTTTGAAGTCCACGGGGTATTTGCAGGCCTATAAAAGCATTTTTAAAAGTCCACGAGGCATTTGGAGGCCTATAAAAGCATTTTTAAAAATCAACAAGGCCTCTAGAAATATTTTTAAAACTCCACGAGGGCTTTGTAGGCTTCTGAAAATGTTTTTCAAAATCTACGAGGCCTTCGGAGTCTTCTGAAAATATTTTTAAAAACCCCCGAGACCTTTTTAGGCCCTTAAAAATATTTTTAAAAGTCCACTAGACCTTTTTCAGGTCTCTAAAAATATTTTTAAAATCCACGACGCTTTTGTAGGCCTCTAAAATGTCTTTAAAAATCCACGAAGCCTTTGGAGGCCTCTAAAATTTTTTTTTAAAATCCGGAAGGTAATTAGAGGCCTAAGCCATCGATCCACCTATTATAGGACCGTGTTAGATTTTAATTTCTAAAAAGAGATGTATCTGTTATAGAACCGAGATAAATTTTTGTTTTGAAAGATACTCTAAGACCCATCTTACGAAGAATTTCTTTTTACGGCTTTCTATTAGATTTGATTGCCTCAAACGCCTTAAAAATAAAAATTGTTCTGGTTCAGCTGAAGGACTTGCCTGATTCCTTCAGACATCGACGCCTCTTTTATAGGGTGGGTTATATTTTTATTTGGAAAAGATGTACCTGTTATAGAACCGAAATGAAAGAGATCCTACTACACATCTTAAACCGAATTACTTTTAACGATTTGATATTTGCCTCGATTTATTATCTATTGCTAACTGGTTGTCTTGAAAGTTTTTCTTTAGTCCAAACGACCCTGAGCTTATTTTTTAAGGTACTCTATAATACGCCTTAATAAGAATTATTTTCACTCCTCGAACAAAAGATGAGTTTTTAATTATCTGATCACGTTTTACCGAATACTGAACTTAATATTTTTTAATTGTCTAATCTAATCCTTAGATTAATCCATATTATTCCATGTTCACTTGCCGGAGTCTGAAGTCCTCTCTGTCCTTCTCCTTAACAAATAATTGTAATCCATTTACATTTAAAAACGAAAATCGTTTTATGAGGAAAGTTTCCAAATGAAATAAACTTTAAACTAAATTTGCAATAATTTACAATCCCAAACACACACACATATGTCTATACAGACATACATACATATGAACATTTCCAAATATAATAGTATTATTTAAATTGTCTATGCACGTGCCAATGCCAATAGAGAACAGGTAGGGTATTTATAGACGACAAGAAAGGATCACTTTAAAAGTGTAGAAGATCACAGGGCCTTCTTATGGAAGGTCGCTAGGTAGTCTTACAGAAGACCAGTCTTCTTATAGATGATCAGGAGGTCGTCTTATAGAAAATCAGCCTTCCTGTAGAAAACCAGTAGGCGTTCCTATTGAAGACCAGTTGGTCTCTTTACAACAGAACATTAGGTATCCTAATGTCTATGGGACTTTTTGTCGGTCATCCAATGGTATGTAGGGTTTCTAATCGGAAAGAAGACTTTTATGAGATGACTCACTTCTTCTATCTTCTTTTAGAAGTTCAGTAGCTGTGCTAATTGAGAAATAAAACCAAATAATCTTTTAATTTTTTTTTACACATTTTATTTATTCGATATTTCATTTCGGTTTTGTTCTTCTTTTTTCTTCCATTCTTCGTTCCATAATAATAATAAGTTTTCATTTTCAAGGTTTTTTTTCAAATTTTTTATATATAATTTTTTGAGATTTGTTTTTTTGTTTGTTTTACTTGACTAAAATACTTAAAATTTACTATTGTTTTGTATTTTTTTTAAATAGAGTTTTGCAGAATAGCTCACAATTGTTGTTTATTTTTTTTTGGAGAGTGTTTTTTTATTATATTTTCAATTACGTATAACTTTTTTCGTTCGTTTTAAAGTGTTTCAGTTGTATTTATTGTTTTTAAAGAATTTTTGTAGATTTTTTAATATATATTTTTTAATATATAAATTAAGTTATTTTAATTACTTTTGTTTTTGGTTGCTGATTAAAAACGAGGTAGGTTTCCTTTATTATTTTTTATTTTCTTTAGAGATATATGTATATATTAATTATATATAAGAAATATACCTGATGTTTATTAAGTTCATGGAGATTTTTTATTTTGTTTTTTTTTTTTTTTAATAATTTTTTTTATAAGTTTTTAATGAAAAACAAAATGTGGAGAATTTGTTTTCTATTTTTTTTTTAATTTAAGTGTTAACAAAAAGTAATAAAAAATAAGATAATTTCTATATATTGCACATAATAATTTTATTTTAATTTCAAATAAAAAAATAATAAAATAATCTAAAATTCTATTAATTCTTTATGGTTTTAAACAAAAACACATATACACATATTTAACTTAATCTATTTTTTTTTCTTTCATTTTAATTGTGTTTCTTAGTTTCTTATTGATGCTTTTTATTGCTGTTTTTGTTTTTTGAGGGGACTTTTCAACACTTTTTCCAAAGGTGTTGAGAATTTCTGTTTGTTTTATTTTCTTTCAATAAAAATGATATGCAGGGAAATTGATATTTATTTTTCACTATATATGTAACATATATTTCATGTTGTTGTTGCATTAAATTTATTTCTATTCGAGATTTGTTTTGGAATTTGTATGAGTGAGGTGATGGGAGGAGGATTTTGTTGAGGTTTTTTTGTTGGTTCATTTTTTCTTACTAAAAATTAGTACTTTCAAAATGCTCTGCCTGTAATTGGTTTAATGATATTTTCTTGTCGTATTCATTCTTCTTCGTCTTCTTTGTAACAAAAATGTCTTCTATTCGTTATTAAATAAGAAACAATAAATAACAAAAACAAATATTATTATGACTATAGTTGTGTGTAGTAAGCATTATAAGCTTATTGTGTAGGATTTTTGTGGTTTTTTTTTTGCATATTTGCTCAAATAATAATAATAATTTTGCTCAAACAAAAAAAAAAAAAAAACAAAAAAAAAAAATCAAATAATAATGTTATAAAAAAAATTAGGTGATTTTAAAAAGGACATATAAACAAAAAATACAAAATTCAGTTTCCATAAAATATTTAGCAATTATTTAAAAATTTATTAAAATGTAAACAAAAAATAATTAAAAATAAATAAACATAAGAAAACAGTTTTTTTATTTTTCTGCAATTCTGGAGTAGTTAGGTTGCACACTTGTCACACCTTGGTAGATTCCAAAAGTGTACATCTGCAGCAAAAATACGAAATTAATTGTCATTCAACATCAATTCGTTCGCCAATGTAATACAAAAATGGTTTTAATTTCCAAAAAATTTAATTTTTATATTTTTTTTATACATTTCGAGGAAATTTCCTTAATATATGAGATTGTATTTAAATATTGATGGAAGTAAAATTTATAATTAAATTTTGTTAAATATTAATTATTTATATCTTTGTGTTTATTTCAGCTCTAGTCCATATTTTGTTGTATTCAAGTATTTGAATAACAACAAAATGTTTTACAGTGGATATGAAATTGATTAGTTGCGGGCGGAGGGTGGGGAATACTATAGTTTCAGTTGTCACCAAACAACTTCATCAGTTCCCTTTTCCGCCGACTCTGTATCGATAAACAGGTCAATAAGCCCATCCAGCAAATTAAACAAAATGAGAAAATTGCTGTATGGCCCTAAAGCTGATTACCCTACAATTTGAGTCGAACTAAAGAATTTCATATCCACCACTGTTTTTATGTCGTCTTTGCTCTGCAAAGAATGCGAACATATGAGTGTTGCTTCAATAAGCGGGGGTAAAACAACGAGAAAGTTGTTGTTTTTGCATTACGCATTGATCAACAAGGCCGTGCTGATGCCTATTATTGTTGTTGGCGTTTTTTTATTGTTGGACTGCAGAATTTTACATCTTTGTGTTTATTTCAGCTCTAGTCCATATTTTGTTGTATTCAAGTATTTGAATAACAACAAAATGTTTTACAGTGGATATGAAATTGATTAGTTGCGGGCGGAGGGTGGGGAATACTATAGTTTCAGTTGTCACCAAACAACTTCATCAGTTCCCTTTTCCGCCGACTCTGTATCGATAAACAGGTCAATAAGCCCATCCAGCAAATTAAACAAAATGAGAAAATTGCTGTATGGCCCTAAAGCTGATTACCCTACAATTTGAGTCGAACTAAAGAATTTCATATCCACCACTGTTTTTATGTCGTCTTTGCTCTGCAAAGAATGCGAACATATGAGTGTTGCTTCAATAAGCGGGGGTAAAACAACGAGAAAGTTGTTGTTTTTGCATTACGCATTGATCAACAAGGCCGTGCTGATGCCTATTATTGTTGTTGGCGTTTTTTTATTGTTGGACTGCAGAATTTTACATCTTTGTGTTTATTTCAGCTCTAGTCCATATTTTGTTGTATTCAAGTATTTGAATAACAACAAAATGTTTTACAGTGGATATGAAATTGATTAGTTGCGGGCGGAGGGTGGGTAAAAAAAACGCCAACAACAATAATAGGCATCAGCACGGCCTTGTTGATCAATGCGTAATGCAAAAACAACAACTTTCTCGTTGTTTTACCCCCGCTTATTGAAGCAACACTCATATGTTCGCATTCTTTGCAGAGCAAAGACGACATAAAAACAGTGGTGGATATGAAATTCTTTAGTTCGACTCAAATTGTAGGGTAATCAGCTTTAGGGCCATACAGCAATTTTCTCATTTTGTTTAATTTGCTGGATGGGCTTATTGACCTGTTTATCGATACAGAGTCGGCGGAAAAGGGAACTGATGAAGTTGTTTGGTGACAACTGAAACTATAGTATTCCCCACCCTCCGCCCGCAACTAATCAATTTCATATCCACTGTAAAACATTTTGTTGTTATTCAAATACTTGAATACAACAAAATATGGACTAGAGCTGAAATAAACACAAAGATGTAAAATTCTGCAGTCCAACAATAAAAAAACGCCAACAACAATAATAGGCATCAGCACGGCCTTGTTGATCAATGCGTAATGCAAAAACAACAACTTTCTCGTTGTTTTACCCCCGCTTATTGAAGCAACACTCATATGTTCGCATTCTTTGCAGAGCAAAGACGACATAAAAACAGTGGTGGATATGAAATTCTTTAGTTCGACTCAAATTGTAGGGTAATCAGCTTTAGGGCCATACAGCAATTTTCTCATTTTGTTTAATTTGCTGGATGGGCTTATTGACCTGTTTATCGATACAGAGTCGGCGGAAAAGGGAACTGATGAAGTTGTTTGGTGACAACTGAAACTATAGTATTCCCCACCCTCCGCCCGCAACTAATCAATTTCATATCCACTGTAAAACATTTTGTTGTTATTCAAATACTTGAATACAACAAAATATGGACTAGAGCTGAAATAAACACAAAGATGTAAAATTCTGCAGTCCAACAATAAAAAAACGCCAACAACAATAATAGGCATCAGCACGGCCTTGTTGATCAATGCGTAATGCAAAAACAACAACTTTCTCGTTGTTTTACCCCCGCTTATTGAAGCAACACTCATATGTTCGCATTCTTTGCAGAGCAAAGACGACATAAAAACAGTGGTGGATATGAAATTCTTTAGTTCGACTCAAATTGTAGGGTAATCAGCTTTAGGGCCATACAGCAATTTTCTCATTTTGTTTAATTTGCTGGATGGGCTTATTGACCTGTTTATCGATACAGAGTCGGCGGAAAAGGGAACTGATGAAGTTGTTTGGTGACAACTGAAACTATAGTATTCCCCACCCTCCGCCCGCAACTAATCAATTTCATATCCACTGTAAAACATTTTGTTGTTATTCAAATACTTGAATACAACAAAATATGGACTAGAGCTGAAATAAACACAAAGATGTAAAATTCTGCAGTCCAACAATAAAAAAACGCCAACATTAATTATTTATTTTTTTGTAAACTTTTACAAAAATTAATAAAAAAATAGAAAAAAGTGTTTTATATTTTTTTCTGAAACACTAAAAACAAATACAAAATTAATTAATACAAAATTAATTTTCCCAAAAATTAATTTTTCCCAAAATTATTTTTTTATTTATTCATTTTTTTTTAATTTCAAAGGAAATATTCACTCAAAAACTAATTTAAAACGACTACATATGTAGCAAAAATACAAAATTAAGTTCCAAATAATATGAATGAATTCGAATGGCCTTAACAAATAAAAAAATAATAATTTTAAAAATTATTTAAATTTCTATTTTTTTAAATTTCAAAGTAAATATGCACTCAAAAACTGATTTAAAACAACTACTTATGTAGCAAAAAATACAAAATTAAGTTCCAAAGAATATGAATGAATTCGTATAGCCTTAACAAAAAAAAATATATAAATAATAATAATAATAAAAAATAATAATTTTCAAAATTATTTAAATTTCTAAAAAAATTCTTTTAATTTTTTTTTTTAATTATAAAAAAACATTTTTGCAAACTTATTTATTTGAATAAAATTTGATACTGATAGAAGAAAAATACAAAATTTAATTTAGTTCAAAGTCAATACATTTTGAAATTTAAAATTGCGATAAATTTCAGAAAATATATAAAAAACCATAAAACATTTGTTATATGTTTAAATTTTCTAAAGAAATGTGCTGCACACTTTGACAAGATTTACTGAATATATAAAACTATTTATGTGGAACAAATAAGTTCCAATGAATATCAATTTGGCCTTAAAATATAACAATAAATTTTAAAAATAATTGATATTCCAAAAAAATATTTTTTCTTATTTTTTTAATTATAAATAAAACACTTTAAAAAACAATATTTTTGCAAACATGTATGACTCAATAAAATTCAAAACTTATAGAACAAAAATACGAAATGTAATTTAATGCAAAATCAATTCGTATTTAAATATAAAATTGGTATCTAAATATAAAAAATTATTTGAACGAATTTATACAACATTTTTTGTGTTTTAATATAAATAATGAAATATAAAAAAATATTTAAACATATTAAAGAATATGAAATTTTTTAAAATATTTAATACTTAAAAATATTTAAAAATATAAAATTTATTTTAAATATTTTTTAATATTTAATACTTAGAAATATAAGTATAATAAAAATACAAGTTCTTTTTAACATTTTTCTTGGTATCTTTCAAACATTTCTTAATTTTTTTAAAATATTTAAAAAAAATTTAAATGTTTTTCAAATAAAAGGTCGAATAAACTAAAACACCCATTGTTTTTCAAATATTTTTAATTTTTTTTATATATATATATATATATATATATATATATATATATATATATATATATATATATATATATATATTAAATATTAATATTTTAATATTTAAAAAAATATATACTTTTTTGATATTTTTCAAATATTTTTTAATACTTTTTTACACATTTTTTTAATGTTTAAAAAGTTTAAAAAATATTCAAAAATATAATTATACCCTCCACCATATGGAGGGTATAAATTAATTTGTCATTCCGTTTGTAACACATCGAAATATTCGTCGGAGACCCTATATATATATATATATATATATTATTTATCAGCATAAAATTCTATGTCGATTTGATCATGTCCGTCCGTCCGTCTGTCTGTTGAAATCAAGATACAGCTCGCAATTTTAAAGATAGAGAGTCAAAATTTGGCACAGAAGTTTTTATTACTTGCAGGATGGTTGGTATTGAAAATGGCATATATCGGTCCACGTTTTGATATAGCCCCCATAGAACGGTACCTTCCGATTTTCGGTATTTTTAAGGTTTTAGCTTCATTATCCTACCAAAATGGCTGAAATTTGGTACGTAGTCTTCTTTAAAGGTATTAAACTTTCCCCCAGAAATTTGTCGGTATCGGTCCACATCTACATATAGCCCCCATAAGACGGTACCTCCCGATTTTCGGTATTTTGAAGGTTTTAGCTTCATTATCCTACCAAAATGGCTGAAATTTGGTACGTAGTCTTCTTTAAAGGTATTAAACTTTCCCCCAGAATTTTGTCGGTATCGGTCCACATCTACATATAGCCCCCATAAGACGGTACCTCCCGATTTTCGGTATTTTGAAGGTTTTAGCTTCATTATCCTACCAAAATGGCTGAAATTTGGTACGTAGTCTTCTTTAAAGGTATTAAACTTTCCCCCAAAATTTTGTCGGTATCGGTCCACATCTACATATAGCCCCCATAAGACGGTACCTCCCGATTTTCGGTATTTTGAAGGTTTTAGCTTCATTATCCTACCAAAATGGCTGAAATTTGGTACGTAGTCTTCTTTAGGGATATTAAACTTTCCCCCAAAATTCTGTCGGTATCGGTCCACATCTTCATATAGCCCCCAAAGAACGGTACCTCCCGATTTTCGGTATTTTGAAGGTTTTAGCTTCACTATCACACCGAAATGGCTGAAATTTGGTACTTAGTCTACGTTGGTGGTATAAAACGTTCCCCCAGAACTTTGTCGGTATCTATCCATGCCTTCATATAGCCCCCATAGAACGGTACCTCCCGATTTTCGGTATTTTGAACGTTGTGGCCTCAATATTCCACCGAAATGACTGAAATTTGGTATTTAGACTTCGTTGTGGGTACTAAAACTTCCCCCTTAAATTTGTCGGTATAAGTCCACGCCTTCATATAGCCCAATGGAAAGGTACCTCCCGATTTTTCGTATTTTTAAGGTTGTGTCTTCAATATTCCACCAAAATGGCTGAAATTTGGTATTTAGTCTTCAATGTGATATAAACTGTTCGCCAGAAATATGTCTGTACTGGTCCACGCTTTCATATTGCCCCATTTCTGACTCGTCGGTATAGGTCCACGTTTCGATATAGCCCCCATAGAACAGTACCTCCCGATTTTCGTAATACTGAAGATTGTGACGTCAATATCCAACCGAAATGGCTGAAATTCGTTATTTCGTCTTCCAAGAGTTATAAAATATTCCAGAAGAGTATTATCAGTATAGGTCCACGTCTTCCTATATCCCCGCAGAAGCGTACTTCTTGATTTTCGGTATTTTTTAAGTTTTAGCCACATTCTCTTACCGAAATATAGGAAATTTGGTATTTTGTCTTCTTTGAGCCTAAAAACTTTCCGTTAGAAATTTGTCGGTATAGATCGACGTTTTGAAATAGCCCCCATAGAATGGTGCCTCACATTGTTTTACCGAAATTGCTGAAATTTAGTATTAAGTCTTCTTCATACACGAATGGAAACTAATTATTCCATTTTACTTCAATACAACTTGTGGTGGAGGGTATAACAACGCCGTTCTTACTTGTTTTATTTAATATGTTTTAAATATTTTATAATATTTCTAAATATTTTTTAAATTTTTAAGGATATTTAATTCCTAAAAATATTATTGAATTTTATAAAAACATAAAAATTTAAAATATTAAAAAATTTTGAAATATATAATTATATAATAAAATATATATTATATATAATAAAATATAATCGCTGCACACTTACATCAATTTATAAGAATTGAGAAGTATTCTGATAGCAGAAAAATAGAAAATTTCGTCTTCCTCAATATTAATTCGTTATGTGTTAAAAATATATATTTTTTTCATTAAATAAACATAAAAAACTATTTAAAAATAAAAAAAATTTTTAAAATATTTTTTTAATATTTTTAATATTTTAAAATGTTTTTTAATATTTTAAAATATTTTGTAGTATTTAAAAATATTTAATATTTGAAAATCATATACAAATTTTTCTATGTTTTCATATAAATTTATAAATATGAATAAATATTAAAAAAAATATAAAAATATTTTTCCAATATTTTTTAATATTTAAAAAAAAAATGAAAAATATTTAAAATAAAAATACAATTTTTCAAATATTATTCAAATATTCGTTTAATATTTCAAAATATATTTTTCAAAAGTTTTAAAATATTTAATAATTAAAAACAAGTAAAAAGTCGTTAAGTTCGGCCGGGCAGAATTATACCCTCCACCATAAAATAGTCTTAATTAAAATGGAATAATTAGGGTCCTTTCACAATTTTAGGCGGAACAACTTTTCGACAATGGATAAACTCCTACTGCCTCCCACAATTGCTTAAATTACACTTTGAACACAAATGTTGGGGCAGAGATAATTCCTTTTGGAGATGAAAGCCCTTGGTGTGTGTATATTAAAACCCCCGAAGGACAGAGATGCGCCTTGAGTCGAACTTCCGCGTTATGGCGTGATTAAGTTTTTGTTTGTTGTTTTTGTAGAGCACTTAAGCAACAGTGAACAAAGATATAACGCTAATTCCTGATGGCCCACAGGGTCTCTAACAAAAATTTCATCACGCCATAACGCGGAAGTTCGACTCACGGCGGATCTGTCCTTCGGGGTTCATAATATACTCACCAAGGCCTTTCTTCCCCAAGAGGAATTTTCCGTGCCCCAGACTTTCGCCTCCTTTTTGTTGCACAGTGTTATCTAATCTAATCTAAAAAAATGTGTTCAGCTAGGTGAAAGGTACCACCTACGGGGCTATATCAAAGAGTAAACCTATCTTTAAATTTTTGGCGGAAAAGTCTTATAGCTGCAGGGAACTGCAAGAGTCAAATTGAGGCTAGTTTCATCAAAACAATGTAGACCCTCAAAAATGGACCCATGTTGACGAATTTTAGTGAAGAAATTTCGTAACCACTGAAAATTCCCGAAAATCGGGAGGTACTGTTATATGGGGAAATATACCAAAACATGGTCCTATATTGACAATTATTTGTGAATAGACAAAATTGTAGCTCAAATTCTCAAAATACCGATCATTACAGCTAGTTCGGTTAAAAATTGTAGCTAAAATTCTCAAAATACCGAAAATCGGGAGGTACCGATATATGGGGGTTATACCAAAACATGGACCTATGTTGACGATGCTTCGTGGATATGTTTCATAACCACTGAGAACCTCAAATGTCAAATTACAGCTAGTTTGGTTAAAAATTGTAACTAAAATGCTAAAAATACCGAAAATCGGGATGTACGGTTATAAGGGGGCCATACCAAAACATGGACCTATGTTGACGATGTTTCGTGGATATGTTTCACAACCACTGAGAACCTCAAATGTCAAATTACAGCTAGTTCGGTTAAAAATTGTAACTAAAATGCTAAAAATACCGAAAATCGGGAGGTACGGTTATAAGGGGGCCATACCAAAACATGAACCTATGTTGACGATGTTTGGTGGAGATATTGCATGACCACTGAGAACCTCAAATGACAAATTACAGCTAGTTCGGTTAAAAATTGTAGCTAAAATTCTCAAAATATCGGGAGGTACCGATATATGGGGGCTATACCAAAACATGGACCTATGTTGACGATGTTTCGTGGAGATGTTTCATGAGCACTGAGAACCTCAAATGTCAAATTACAGCTAGTTCGGTTAAAAATTGTAACTAAAATGCTAAAAATACCGAAAATCGGGAGGTACGGTTATAAGGGGGCCATACCAAAACATGGACCTATGTTGACGATGTTTGGTGGAGATATTGCATGACCACTGAGAACCTCAAATGACAAATTGCAGATAGTTCGATTAAAAATTGTGGCTAAAATTCTAGAAATACCGAAAATCGGGAGGTTCCGTTATATGGGGGCTATACCAAAGAGTGGACCGATATAGACCATCTTCGAACTTGACCTGCCTATGGAAGAAAGACACTCGGATGCAAAATTTCAGCACTCTATCTCAATTATTGCGGACGCTAGAGTGATTACAACAAACGGACAGACGGACATGGCTAGATCGTCTTAGAATTTTATCCTGATCAAGAATATATATACTTTATAGGGTCGCAAGTTATTAGTTCGATGTGTTACAAACGGAATGACAAACGTAATATACCCTCCATACTATGGTGGAGGGTATAAAAATATTTGAAAAACATTTACAAATTTTTCTCTGTTTTCTGTTTTGAATAAATATTACAAAATATAAACATTTTTTGGAATATTTTTCAAATACTTTTTAATATTTTAAAATATTTTTTTAATATTTTAAAATATTTAAAAAAAATAAAAAAATATTTAAAAATAAAATTTTTCAAATATTATTCAAATATTGATTAATATTTCAAAATATTTTTTTTAAGTTTTAAAGTATTTAATAATTACAAAATATTTCAAAAATTAAAAAAATATATTTAAAAATATTATTTTTATTAAATACTTTTGCAAATATATTTTAATGTTTCTAAAATGTTTTTTATATATTAAGAAAAATGAAAAAAAATATATTTAATACCTAAAAATATTAAAAAAAATATTTAACAAAATTATGGTATTTAATACAAAACATATAAAAAATAACTGAAGATTGCTTATTTAGTTTTAATTTTTTTCTCATTAATAAAAAATATAATTTACCTTAAAAAATATTCGTTTTATAACATAAAAAATTTTTGAAATTAATTGAAAACATATTCAAATTTTTATAGAGTTTTTGGAATTTGTTTTATTGTTATTATTTTTGAAATTTATTTTTTGCTTAAGTTTTTAGTTGTATTTTGTTTTCAAATTCGATAATTTCGTTTCTTAATACTGTTTGCTGGTTTGATGTGTCTTCTTTTTTTCGTTTATGTTTTCAATTTAAATTAAATTTTACAGTTTTCGTTTCCTTTTTTATTTGCTTTCTTTTTGTCCTTAGTTTCCTTTTTCGTTTGTTTATTTATTCGTTTATATGTAGTTATCGGATTATGTTTTACGTAGTTTCTTTTTTAATTATTTTAAATATTTTTGTTGTAATTAGTAGCTTGTGTTCCAATTTGTTTAATCTTGGCCAATTTCATGTCTGGTGGTTTTCCTGTGTTGTTTTTATTATTAATTTTTAATCCAATTTCATGAATCAATAAATTTTCAAATAAAAATCTGAAATCTTCCATACGATTTCTTTTTTCGTTTTGGTTTATGATTATGCCTTGTTTCGTGTTACATTTGTTGTTATTGTATTTTGTTGTATCTGAATGTGGATTTTAAAAAACTTCACAGAGTTGCGTGAGAAAACTGAAACTGGATTCTGTAATAAAGGAAATAGAAAAAAGTCATAATTAGTAATGGGAGAAATTTAATTGTAACTAATAAAGAAATTTCTTTTATGAAATAATCAATAGTGAGAGACAGATTGCTATCGCGTATTTATTATTATATATTATAGATAGAGGTTTCTTTTCTTCGGAGACCTAAAGTGAAATTCGATATAGAATATTTTCGCCATTAGCATCATTTTCGAAAAGTGTAATATAGTAGGAGAATTTGGCCACACATTCAATTAACCCAAAAATAGTCTCACAAAAATATTGTTTTTTTTTTTATTTTTTATTGTGTCCTAATTGATGGTGATATTTACATTATTCGGAGACAAATACAAAATTATATTTCATTATCTACCTATTCTTGCCAATTAATTATATAAAATATATTTGTTATATAACAAAATAAATTTCCCTAAATTATTTTTTTTTTTTTTTTCAAAAAAATCCTTTCCTTAAATTTTACATTAAAATTTTGTTAACGTCACACCACATGTCCCTTACCAGGACACGTCACACAATTATTATCTGTGTGATATCCTTTAATGACATTGAACATAAAAATTCAATCACAGGCATTTCATTTATCAGATCTCTGTCATGGCATTCTTATTAATTTGGCTACATTACCTTCGTATTGTTGTTGTTGTTGTCGTTTTTTTTTTTCTTTCAAGAAAAAAGAAAAAAACCAACGACAACGAAGAAATCCAACAAATGTCCTGTAAAGACATTACATGTCTCAAAGAACATTACCTAATCAACAACCCCTTGTCACATTTTAATGTAACGTAGAAGAAATGAACTAAAAAAGGATACCCCTCTCTCTCACTGTGAGATCCTAACATACATAAATTTCAAATTATAGCATAAGTGTCACTTCTAATTAAGTGTAATATTGAAAGAAATTGAACGAATGAAGGCAAACCCACCCAGAAATTAGTTTTTCGTGAATTTTGAAAATCACTTTTACAGACGTACAAAGGCCTCGTGAATTTTTAAAAATAATTTTAAAGGTTTCCAAAAACACTTTTAGAGGTTTCGTGGATTTTTAAAAACATTTTTAAGGGCCCCGTGGATTTTTAAAAACTTTTTTGCGGCCTCGTGGATTTTTAAAATATTTTTAGAGGCCTCGTGGATTTCTAAAAAACATTTTTAGAGGCCTTGTGGATTTTTAAAAACATTTTTAAAAGCCTCGTGGATTTTTAAAAATATTTTTGAGGCCTCGTGGATTTTTAAAAATACTTTTAGAGCCTCGTGGATTTATAAAAATATTTTTAGAGGCCTCTGGGACTTTTAAAAATATTTTCAGAGGCCTAGTGGATTTTTAAAAAATGTTTTTGGAGGCCTCGTGGATTTTTAAAAATATTTCTAGAGGCCTCGTGGATTTTTAAAAATATTTTTAGAAGCCTCGTGGATTTTAAAAAATATTTTTGGAAGCCTCGTAGATTTTTAAAAATATTTTTAGAAGCCTCGTGGATTTTAAAAAATATTTTTGGAAGCCTCGTAGATTTTTAAAAATATTTTTGGATGTCTCATGAATTTTTAAAAATATTTTTGGAGGCCTCGTCAATTTTTAAAAACGTTTTTAGAGGCCTCATGGATTTTTTAAAAATATTTTAAGAGGCCTAGTGGATTTCTAAAAAACATTTTTAGAGGCCTCGTGGATTTTTAAAAATATTTTTAGATGCCTCGAGGATTTTCAAAACCACTTTTAGAGGCTCGTGGATTTTAATTTTTTTTTTGAGGCCTCGTGGATTTTTAAAAACATTTTTAGGACCTCGTGGATTTTTAAACACGTTTTAGAGGCCTGGTGGATTTTTAAAAAATAGTTTTAGATGCCTCGTGGATTTTCAAAACCACTTTTAGAGGCTCGTGGATTTTTAAAAACATTTTTAGGGACCTCGTGGATTTTTAAAAACATTTTTAGGGACCTCGTGGATTTTTAAAAACATTTTTAGAGATCTCGTAGATTTTTAAAAAAGTTGTTAGAGGCCTCATGGATTTTTTAAAAATATTTTTAGAGGCCTCGTGGATTTTTACAAATATTTTTGGAGGCCTCGTGGATTTTTAAAAATATTTTTGGAGGCCTCGTGGATTTTTAAAAATATTTTAGAGGCCTCGTGGATTTTTAAAAATTATTTTAGAGGCTTCGTGGATTTTTAAAAACATTTTTAGAGGCTTCGTGGATTTTTAAAAACATTTTTAGAGGCCTCGTGGATTGTTAAAAACATTTTTGGAGGCCTCGTGGACTTTTTAAAAGATTTTTAGAAGCCTCGTGGATTTAAAAAAAAAAAACATTTTTAGAGGCCTCGAGGATTTTTAAAAATATTTTTGGGGGCCTCGTGGATTTTTAAAAATATTTTGAGATACCTCGTGGATTTTTAAAAACATTTTTAAAGGCCTCGTGGATTTTTAAAAATAGTTTTAGAGGCCTCGTGGATTTTTAAAAATAGTTTTAGAGGCTTCGCCGGTTTTCAAAAATATTTCTAGATGCCTCATGGATTTTTAAAAAAATGTTAGAGGCCTCATGGATTTAAAAAAAATATTTTTAGAGGCCTCGTGGATTGTTAAAAACATTTTAAGAGGCCTCCTGGATTTTTATAAATATTTTTAGAGGCCTCGTGAATTTTTAAAAATACTTTTAGAGACCTCGAGATTTTTAAAAATATTTTTAGAGGCCTCGTGAATTTTTAAAAAACGTTTTAAGAGACCTCGTGGATTTTTTAAAAATTTTTTTAGAGGCTTCGTGGATTATTAAAAAAATTTTTAGAGGCCTCGTGGATTTTTAAAAATATTTGTAGAGGCCTCGTGGATTTAAAAAAAATATTTTTAGAGGCCTCGTGGATTTTTAAAAACATTTTCAGAGGACTCGTGGATTTAAAAAAAACATTTTTAGAGGCCTCGTGGATTTAAAAAAAACATTTTTAGAGGCCTCGTGGATTTTTAGAAATGTTTTTAGAGGCTCGTGGATTTTTAAAAATATTTTTATATATTTTTATTGGGTTCTTAAACATATTCTTAGAGGCTTCGTGGATATTTAAAAATATTTTTAGAGGCCTCGTGGATTATTAAGAACATTTTTGGAGACATCGTGGATTTTTAAAATTCTTTTTAGAGGCCTCGTGGATTTTTAGAAATATTTTTAGAGGCCTCGTGGATTTTTAAAAATCTTTTTAGAGGCCTCGTGGATTTTTAGAAATATTTTTAGAGGCTCGTGGATTTTTAAAAATATTTTTATATATTTTTATTGGGTTCTTAAATATATTCTTAGAGGCTTCGTGGATTTTTAAAAATATTCTTAGAGGCCTCTGGGGTTTTTAAAAATATTTTTAGGGGCCTCGTTAATATTTAAAAATATTTTTAGACATTTTAAGCGGCCTCGTGGATTTTTAAAAACATTTTTTAGCGGCCTCGTGGATTTTTAGAAATATTTTTAGAGGCTTCGTGGATTTTTAAAAATATTCTTAGAGGCCTCTGGGGTTTTTAAAAATATTTTTAGGGGCCTCGTTAATATTTAAAAATATTTTTAGACATTCTAAGCGGCCTCGTGGCTTTTTAAAAACATTTTTTAGCGGCCTCGTGGATTTTTAGAAATATTTTTAGAGGGCTCATGAATTTTTGAAAATATTTTTAGAGACCTCGGGAATTTTTAAAAATATTTTTAGAGACCTCGGGAATTTTTAAGAACATTTCTAGAGGCCACGTGGATTTTTAAAAATATTTTTAGAGGCCTCGTGGGTTTTAAAAAATATTTTTAGAGGCCTCGTGGGTTTTAAAAAATATTTTTAGAGGCCTCGTGGATTTTTAAAAACATTTTTTAGCGGCCTCGTGGATTTTTAGAAATATTTTTAGAGGCCTCAGGAATTTTTAAAAATATTTTTAGAGACCTCGGGAATTTTTAAAAATATTTTTAGAGACCTCGGGAATTTTTAAAAATATTTTTGAGACCTCGGGAATTTTTAAAAACATTTTTAGAGGCCTCGTGGATTTTTAGAAATATTTTTAGAGGCCTCGTGGATTTTTGAAAATATTTTTAGAGGCCTCATGAATTTTTAAAAATATTTTTAGAGACCTCGGGAATTTTTAAAAATATTTTTAGAGACCTCGGGAATTTTTAAAAATATTTTTGAGACCTCGGGAATTTTTAAGAACATTTCTAGAGGCCACGTGGATTTTTAAAAATATTTTTAGAGGCCTCGTGGATTGTTAAAAACATTTTTAGAGGCTTCGTGGATTTTTAAAATCATTTTTAGAGGCTTCGTGGATTTTTAAAATCATTTTTAGAGGCTTCGTGGATTTTTAAAATCATTCTTAGAGGCCTTAGGACATTTGGAAGGGCGTGGATTTTTTAAAAATATTTTCCTAGGAAATTTGGCGTTGATTTTTAAAAATATTTTTCGAGAAAATTTGGTAGGACGTGGATTTTTAAAAATATTTTTCGAGAAAATTTGGTAGGACGTGGATTTTTAAAAATATTTTTGGTGGAAATTTTGGAGGGCGTGGATTTTTTAAAAATATTTTTATATTTTTTTAAATATTTTGGTAGCCAATTTTATAGGTGTCTTATATTTTTTAAATTTATTTTTGTAGCAAATTTTATGTGTATTATATTTTTTAAAAATATTTTTATAGCCATCCTCGTGGACTTTTAAAAAGATTTTTAGAGGCTTGGTGGATTTTTAAAAACATTTTTAGAGGCCTTAGGACATTTGGAAGGGCGTGGATTGTTTTAAAAATATTTTCCGAGGAAATTTGGCGTGGATTTTTTAAAAATATTTTACGAGGAAATTTGGTAGGACGTGGATTTTTAATAATATTTTTGGTGGAAATTTGGAAGGGCGTGAATTTTTTTAAAATATTTTTATAGCCAATTTTGTTTTATATTTTTAAAAATATTTTTGTAACCAATTTTATAGATGTCTTTTATTTTTTTTTTAATTTGTTTTTGTAGCCAATTTTATAGGAGTCTTGTATTTTTTTAATTTATTTTTGTAGCAAATTTCATAAGTGTCTTATATTTTTTAAATTTTTTATAGCCAATTTTATAAGTGTCATATATTTTTAAAACATATTTTTTGGGAAAATTTTGAAAGGATCGAAATTTTTTTTAAAAATATTTTTCCAGGAAATTTAAGTATGAGGGTGGATTTTTTTTTCACAAATATTTGTTGAGGAAATTCTAAAAGTAGAGTGGTTTTTTTGATATTTTTGAGAAAATTTTAGAAGGAGCGCGGATTTTTTTTTAATATTTTTTTAAAATATTTTTTTTTAAGATATTTTCTAAGGAATGTGATTTTTTTCAACACATTTTTTTGAGGAAATCTTAGAAGAAGTGTGCATTTTTTAATAATAATTTTTGAGGAAATTTCAAAAGTAACGTGTTTTTTAATATTTTTCTATAGCCAATTTTATAAGTGTCTTATATTTTTAAAACATATTTTTTGAGAAAATTTTGAAAGGATCGACGTTTTTTTAAAAATATTTTTCCAGGAAATTTAAGAATGAGGGTGGATTTTTTTTTATAATATTTGTTGAGGAAATTCTAAAAGTAGAGTGGTTTTTTTTACTATTTTTGAGAAATTTTAAGAAGGAGCGTGGTTTTTTTTAAATATTTTTTTAAGAAATTTTAGAAGAAATGTGAATTTTTTCAAAATACTTTTTTGAGGAAATTTTCGAAGGAGTGTGCATTTTTAATAATAATTTTTGAGGAAATTCTAAAAGTAGCGTGTTTTTTAATATTTTTGAGAAAATTTTAGAAGGAGCGTGGGTTTTTTAAAATATTTTTTAAGAAAATTTAGAAGCAACGTGGATTTTTGTAAAAATATTTTTTGAGGAAATTTTAAAAGGGAGCGTTAATTTTTTTAATAATATTTTTGAGAAAATTTTAGAAGGAGTGTGTATTTTTTAAATATTTTTGAGGAAATTTAAGAAGTAGCGTGGATTTTTTAAATATTTTTTAAGGAAATTTTAGAAGGAATGTGGATTTTTTTTAAATAATATTATTTGAGGAAATTTTAAAAAATATCGTGAATTTTTTTAAGTATATTGTGAGGAAATTTTAGAAGTAGCGTGGATTTTTGAAACATTTTTTGAGGAAATTTTTGAAAGACCATGGATTGCTAAGAAATACAAAAAATTGATGAAATTTTAGAAGGAGCGTGAGGTTATAACATTTCCATCAAGAGAATTTTTCGATTTCCATTAAAATCATTACTGTTCCATTAAGTTGTATACAACCGTACAAGAAATCTAAATGTTCTCTTAAAAACAATCCAATTAATTACAATTTCCACCCAACGGTATTTTTTTGTTTTTGCAATATTTTTTAAATAAATTTCCCTGCCAAAAATATTTTCGCTTTCCACTGCCATTAGATATCATCCTTTGTCTATCTTTATTTCCACATGACAATGTGTCTAATAAGGTTAATTGCAATCAATCATCTTTGTTTTACTTTCACAACCTTTTTTCCTGTGGCTCGTAACCTTCTTCTATGTGTCTGTGTGCAACAACAAATAATAAAAACATTATGGGGGGACATCCTTGGGTAAATCTAAAAACAAAGATGTTATTCTTTTTTCAAAACACTTAACAATGTCCGTATGAAGTTTAAAATTTTTCCCTTTTTTCCCCTGCAGCCAATGATCTGATCTGTCAGTCTCATTTGATTGGTTCATGAGAAGTGTTAGGGATTTTTGTTGTTGTTGGTGTTATTGTATATTTTTTATATTTTGAAGGGTTCATTAACAGTTGATGGAAAGAATGACAGGTCAACAACAACAATAATGATGTAAAATATTTTTGTTCATTATTTCATTTGAAAAACAAACAACAACAATAACTGAGATATTTTTGATAGAGTCCTCAAAAACCTAGGAGATGAAGGGCAGAAGATATCAAGAGTATCTTTTACATATCATAAGGACATTATTAAGGATTTGTTGAAAAATAAGTGTTCTGCTTAATTGTGTTTTTCAAAATCACATGAAAGCAACCGAAAAAAATAAATTGAAAATAATTATTTATGTAGAAAGAAAACAACTAACTTTTAAGGTATAAGGCGAAGGAGAGAGATTGTGAGAGGAGGAGATTATTTTAATGTGGATTTTATTGAACCCTCTCCATGAGTTTTTTTATAACCCCCCAAAAATGTCTTGCTGCCTTATGCTCCCACCGACTGGCGTTTAGATGTCATTGTACCCATCCATAGCCGTCTTAATGTGACACATACAGACATTTTGCATAAATGTTAATGTGTAAAAGAACAAAAAATCCCAAAAAAATCTGGCTAATTAGTATTTATAACCTCCCTGCTTTTTAAGTTAATGCAACAAATTACAACTACAAAAAACAAAAAAGTTCAACACAGTGGAGGAATTTTGGTCGTAAGTTGAACTTCAATTTCAATAAGAAATCATGGGATTCCTACATGTAAGGTCTATGATTTGTAAATTAAGGTTGTTGGCAACACAATAAGGAAAATTTTTGTGGAACATATTAACCCTCTAGCAAAACTAAAAAGGGATCATTTTGGTCCTTCTTTAAAAACAGAACCATAAAAGGAAAACAGCAAATGAACTTTTATTGGAAACATATAACTGGTGATCCCTAAATTGTTTGCATACAATTTGTTCAGCAATATTGTTGCTAACACCACTGGAAACATTTTTGTAGAAAATCTTAACCCTCTAGCATAATTATAAAGCAGTCCTTTTGGCCCCTCTTTAAAAATCGGACAAAAAAATAAAAAAAAAAATTAACATTAATTGGAAGAAGATATCTTCTGATTCCTATATCTTAAATCTTTTATTTCTTTTTGACTATTGCTGGAAACACCATGAGGAACATTTTTGTGGAACATGTTAACCCTCTAGCTCTACACTGTAGGAGTCTCTGAGGCCCTTCTTTAAAAATCAGACCAAACAAGGAAAAAAGAAAAATGAACCTTAATTGGAAATATATAGGTTGTGATCCCTACATTTTAGGCCTGTAATTTGTTCAGCAATATTGTTGACAACACTCTGAGGAACATTTTTGTAAAACATGTTAATCCTCTAGCATAATTAAAAAACAGCCATTTTGGCCCTTCTTTAGAAAACTGGCCAAACAAGTGAAACAGCAAATTAAACTTTAATCGGAGCAAAATATCTTGGGATTCCTACATTTAAACCCCGTGATTTGTATAGCAATATTGTTGGCAACACCTTGAGGAATAATTTTGTGGAACATGTTAACCCTCTAGCTCTACACAGTGGGGTTCTCTGAAACCCTTCTTAATAAAAACAAACCAAACAAGGGAAAAAGAAAATTGAACTTTAATTGGAAATATATATCTGACGATCCCTACATTTTAGGCCTACGACTTGTTCAGCAATATTGTTGACAACACTCTGGAGAACATTTTTGTAAAACACGTTAACCCTCTAGCATAATTAAAAAGCAGCCATTTTGGCCTTTCTTTAGAAAACTGGCCAAACAAGTGAAACAACAAATTAAACTTTAATTGGAGCAAGATATCTTGGGATTCCTACTTTTAAGCCCCGTGATTTGTATAGCAATATTGTTGGCAACACCATGAGGAACATTTTTGTTGAACATGTTAACCCTCTAGCTCTTTACTGTAGAAGTCTCTGTAGACCTTCTTTAAAACACAGACCAAACAAGGGAAAAAGAAATTTGAACTTTAATTGGAAACATATATCTGGTGATCCCTACATTTTAGGACTACGATTTGTTCAGCAATATTGTTGACAACAGTCTGAGGAACATTTTTGTAAAACATGTTATCCCTCTAGCATAATTAAAAAACAGTCATTTTGGTCCTCCTTTAGAAAACTGGCAAAACAAGTGAAACAGCATATTAAACTTTAATCGGAACAAGATATCTTGGGAATCCTACTTTTAGGCCCCGTGATTTGTACAGCAATATTGTTGGCAACACCATCAGGAACATTTTTGTGGAACATGTTAACCATCTATCTCTACAAAGTGGGGTTCTATGATACCCTTCTTAAAAAAAATAGACCAAACAAGGGAAAAAGAAATGTGAACTTTAATTGGAAACAGATATCTGGTGATCCCTACATTTTAGGTCTACGATTTGTTCAGCAATATTGTTGAAAACACCCTGAGGAACAGTTTTGTAAAACCTGTTAACCCTCTAGCATAATTAAAAAGCAGCCATTTTGGCCCTTCTTTGGAAAACTGACCAAACAAGTGAAACGGGAAATTAAACTTCAATCGGAGCAAGATATCTTGGGATTCCTACTTTAAAGCCCCGTGATTTCTACAGCAGTATTGTTGGCAACACCAGAAGGAACATTTTTGTCGAACATATTAACCCTCTAGCTCTACACAGTGGGGTTCTCTGATACCCTTATTTAAAAAGCAGACAAAACAAGGGAAAAAGAAAATTGAACTTTAATTGGAAATATATATCTGGCGATCCCTACATTTTAGGCCTACGACTTGTTCAGCAATATTGTTGATAACACTCTGAGGAACATTTTTGTAAAACTTGTTTACCCTCTAGCTTAATTAAAAAGCAGCCATTTAGGCCCTTCTTTAGAAAACTGGCCAAACAAGTGAAACAGCAAATTAAACTTTAACCGGAGCAAGATATCTTGGAATTCCTACTTTTAAGCCCCGTAAATTGTATAGCAATATTGTTGGCAACACCTTGATGACTATTTTTGTGGAACATGTTAACCCTCTAGCTCTTTACTGTAGGGGTTTCTGTAGAGCTTCTTTAAAAATCAGACCAAACAAGGAAAAAAGAAAAATGAACTTTAATTGGAAATATATAGGTTGTGATCCCTACATTTTAGGCCTGTGATTTGTTCAGCAATATTGTTGACAACACTCTGAGGAACATTTTTGTAAAACATATTAACCCTCTAGCATGATTATAAAGCAGTCATTTTGGCCCTTCTTTAGAAAACTGGCCAAACAAGTGAAACGGCATATTAAACTTTAATCGGAGCAAGATATCTTGGGATTCCTACTTTTAAGCCCCGTGAGTTGTATAGCAATATTGTTGGCAACATCTTGAGGAACATTTTTGTCGAATATGTCAACCCTGTAGCTCTACACTGTAGGAGTCTCTGAGGCCCTTCTCTAAAAAACAGACCAAACAAGGGAAAAAGAAATTTGAACTTTAATTGGAAACATATATCTAGTGATCCCTCCATTTTAGGCCTACGATTTGTTCAGAAATATTGTTCGTAACACCACTGGCAACATTTTTATAGAACATTTTAACCCTCTAGCATAATTTTAAAGCAGTCATTTTGGCCCCTCTTTAAAAATCTGACAAAAAAAAAATAAAAAAGAAAATTTAACATTATTTGGGAGAAGATATCTTCAGATTCCTACATCTTAGACCTTTTATTTCTTAATGGCTATTGTTGGCAACACCATAAGGAACATTTTAGTCGAACATGTTAACCCTCTAGCTCTACACAGTGGGGTTCTCTGATACCCTTCTTAAAAAAACAGACCAAACAAGGGAAAAAGAATATTGAACTTTAATTGGAACATATATCTTGTGATCCCTACATTTTAGGCATATGATTTGTTCAGCAATATTGTTGACAACACTCTGAGGAACATTTTTGTAAAACATGTTAACCCTCTAGCATAATTAAAAAACAGTAATTTTGGGCCTTCTTTAGAAAACTGGCCAAACAAGTGAAACAGCGAATTAAACTTTAACCGGAGCAAGATATCTTGGGATTCCTACTTTTAAGCCCCGTGATTTGTATAGCAATATTGTTGGCAACACCATGAAGAACATTTTTGTCGAACATGTTAACCCTCTAGCTCAACACTGTAGGAGTCTCTGAGGCCCTTTTTTTAAAAAACAGACCAAACCAGGAAAAAAGAAAATTGAACTTTAATTGGAAATATATATCTAGTGAACCCTCTATTTTAGGCCTACGATGTGCTCAGCAATATTGTTGACAACACTCTGAGGAACATTTTTGTGGAGCGTGTTAACCCTCTAGCTCTACACATTGGGGTTCTCTGATACCCCTCTTTAAAAAACAGACCAAACCAGGAAAAAAGAAAATTGAACTTTAATTGGAAATATATATCTAGTGATCCCTCCATTTTAGACCTACGATTTGTTCAGCATTATTGTTGACAACACTCTGAGGCACATTTTTATAAAACATGTTAACCCTATAGCATAATTAAAAAGCAGCCATTTTGCCCGTCTTTAGAAAACTGGCCAAACAAGTGAAACAGCAAATTAAACTCTAATCGGAACAAAATATCTTGGGATTCTTACTTCTAAGCCCCGTGATATGTACAGCAATATTGTTGGCAACACCTTGAGGAATGTTTTTGTGGAACGTGTTAACCCTCTAGTTTTACAATAAAGGGGTAATTTTGGTCCTTCTTTAAAAACCAGACCAACAATTTGAAACAGAAAGTGGAACTTTAATTGGAAAAAATATAACTTGCGATCCCTACATTTTTGGCCACTTTTTTGTTCAGCAATATTGTTGGCAACACCATGAGGAAAATTCTTGTAGAACATGTTAACCCTCTGAAACAACTATGTAGGGGTCATTTTGGTCCTTCCTTATCTATCTTTCCTTTGGTCTATCTTTTAAAACCATACTAAACAAGTAAAACAGAAATTTGAACTTTTATTGGATTAAGATAACTTTGGATTTCTAAATTTTAGGCCCGAGATTTGTAAACTAATATTATTGGAAACACCATTAGGAACATTTTTGTAGAATATTTTAACCCTCTATCTCTACACTACGGGGTTCTCCCAGGTCCTTCTTTCAAAAATAAGTGTAGCAAATATAACAGGAAATTTAACTTTAATTTGTAAAATATATCTGGTGATCCCTA
The DNA here is from genome assembly GCF_047663935.1 of Musca autumnalis. Classification (NCBI taxonomy): domain Eukaryota; kingdom Metazoa; phylum Arthropoda; class Insecta; order Diptera; family Muscidae; genus Musca; species Musca autumnalis. The sequence continues at coordinate 25,904,833 of NW_027411866.1, read as the reverse complement.
CAGTTTAGGTCCCCGATTCGTTCTGCAATATTGTTGGCAACACCATGAGGAACATTTTTATAAAATGTATTAACCCGCTAGCTCTACACTATAGGGGACTTTTTGGACCTTCTTTAAAAACTGACCAAAGAAGTGAAATGTGAAATTTGAACTTTATTCGAAACAAGATATCTTGCGATCCCTACATTTTAGGTTTATGATATGTTCTGCAATATTATTGTTAAGACCGCGAGTAACATTTTTGTAGAACACATTAACCCTCTAGCTCTACTCAGTAGGGCATCTTTGTGTCTTATTTAGAAATTAAACCAAAGAAGTGAAACATGAAATTTGAATTGTTATTGTATCAAGATAACTGGTGATCCCTACATTTTAGGCCTACGAACTCTTCTATAATATTGTTGGCAACAACATGAGGAACATTTTAGTCTTACATGTTAACCCTCTATCTCTAAACTTTGGGGGTCTTTTTGGTACTTTATTTAATAATACTCCCAAAACGACATCCCACTATAATTTGTATTAATTTGAATACATATAGAAAACAATGAAATGTATTGATTCTAGGGTTTTGGAGTAATTGGACAAAATATTCTACAGAAAATTTTACCATGAGTTCCAAACCCTAAAGCCCCAAAATATCAAATTTAAAGATTATTCTATTTAAATATGTTTCGGTTCAGTTTATTTAAAAACAATTATCCCCTTTAAAAACATTTGTAATTCAAAACAATAGATTATTGTTGTTATTTTTTCTTTGTTAGTTGCATTTGAATACAACTCCCACAAATCATCATTACTTTTTTTGCACACTAATGACCAAATGCTGCTGATTCATTGTGCTTAGCCACAGAATACCGATTTGTTCAATGATCAATGGATGATCATTGAACAAACATTCGTCTGAGAATTCATTCATTATATACTTAAAATTAAATTAACAAAACATACATTAAATCATCATCATCAATATCATAATCCTGTTCATCTTTCTTAGCTACTCCTCCCTCTAGTTGATTATAAAATTAAAATTCAAATGAAATTTCAAATTTGAATTCTAATTAGCCAATTCATAAATGTTTCTTTTAAGGAAACATATGTTTCTCATAATTTATAACAAAATTCTTGATAAAATATTAGAAAAAAAAAACAATTTATGACTGCCAATTTTGAAACTGTATAAATTTAATTCAAAATTATTCAAAACACGTTTGAACTAATTTTCGTTTTCTCATACAAATTATAGATAATTTCCTAGATCAAAAAAACAAAACTACTTTTGGGGTGTTTCGTGTGTGAGGAGTCGTCTCAGTTTTAATTCACATGAAAATTATTACTTAAGATGCGGTATCTTGAAACACCAAAGCAACAAATAATGACAACAACAACACCAATAATAATTTCTAAGATTCATAGAAATTTGGCGTTTGTGTGTCTTTTGTTCAGACAAACAAAAAATGATCCACTGCTCTACAGCCAGGGAAAAAAGTCTGGGCAAAAAAACAAACAATTATTAGGAGAGGCATAAATGCGTTTTGTAAGCATGTCAGAAGGCCAATTGGGCGAAATAATGAAGAGATTTTACTTATAAAGTCCCCCGGCCAATTTTTGGATTTGTGGAGAATTTTTTTCTGAGGTCCAGACAATGACTTTTTAATATTTTTTGAAGTTCCATTAATTTTAGACCCTGAGGAACATTTTTGTTGAACATTATAACCCTCTAGCTCTACACTGTAGAGGTCTCTATGATTCTTCCTTAAAAACCAGACCAAATAGGAGGAAAAGAAAATTGACCATTAATTGGAAGATGATATCTAGTGATCCCTACATTTTAGACCAATGATTTGTTGAGTAATATTGTCGGCAACACCATGGGGAACATTTTTGCAGAACATGTTAACCCTCTAGCTCTTCACTATAGGTGACTCTTTGGTCCTTCTAGTAAAAACCAGGCGAAATAAGTAAAACAGTAAATTAAACTTTAATTAGAGAAATGTATCTGGTGATCCCTACATTCTAAGCCCTCGACTTGTTTAGCAATAGTGTTGGCAACACCATGAGGAACATTTTTCTAGAACATATTTAACCTCTAGCTATAAACAATAGAAGTCTTTTAGGCCCCTTTTTAAAAACAAAACGAAACAAGTGAAACTTAAATTTTAACTTTAATTGAAAAAATATTTCCGGTGATCCCTACACTTCAGGGCTGTGGTTTGTTGATTTTTGTATTGCAATATTGTTGGCAACACCATAAGGAACATTTTTCTAGAACATATTTACCCTCTAGCTCTAACCTGTAGGGGTCGTTTTGGATCTTCATTAAAAACCATACGGAACATGTAAAAAAGAAAGTGGAACTAAAATTGGAAAATTATATCTGGTGATCCCTACATTTTAGACCTATGACTTGTTAAGCAATATTGTTGGCAACACTATTAGAAACATTTTGGTAGATCACGTCTAGCCTCTAGCTCTACACTGCAGGTGTCTTTTTGGTGCTTCTATAAAAACCAGGCGAAATAAGTAAAACATACAATTGAACTATAATTCGAAAAATATATCTAATAATCCCTATATTTAGACCTATGTTCAGAAATTTTGTTGGCAACCCCACGAGAAACATTTTTGTAAAACATCTCAACCCTCTAGCTCTACACTATAGGAGTCTCTATGATCTCTCTTTGAAAACCAGACTAAAACAAGTGAAAAAAGAATGTTGACCTTCTCGAAAAAATTCTCTTTAGATCCCTACATTCTAGGCCCCCGATTTGTTCAGACATGTTGTTGGCAACATCATGAGGAACATTTTTGTAGAACATCTTAAAGGTGTGGATTATTTAAATAATATTTTTAAGACCTTCGGTCATATTTTAAAATTTTTTAAAAATATTTTTTGAAGTCCTGGCAAAGAACAACATTAATAAAAATTTAAGTACTCCAGAATTTTATCTACATTTTTAATAATATTTTCTGAAGTTCTGCCAAGGTAAATAATACCATTGCAGGGAGGTTACCACCATCCCTCCACGTTGTCTCTTCTAATTGCTTTTCTTCAATTTGTTTTTTACCAATATTTTTCCTTGGGTGTTTCAATCACTCCTCCTTGCCGTGTTGATTGTGATTAAAATGACATACAACCTAACCAATTTTAGCCCAGCCGAACAGCCATCCAGGCATCTAACACTGGCGGCAACAGCTCCCTCCCAACAACACACACTTCAACAACAAAAACTACAAACGTAGTAAACGAATCTTAGAAATAAATCTTATAATCCAATTAATGCGCTTCATTTGTCGTCGTTGTTGTTGTTTCGTTTTTTGAAACACAAACAGCAAAAACAACAACTACAACTCCCAAGAACTATGAGTTACGGGGATTCAAAGGTAAAATATAGTTAGATAGACACAGACAGATAGAAAGATAGACAGACAGACAACCATACAGACCCGTAGATCATCTGTACGTAGAAAAAGAAAACAAAACCGAATAGTATGTGATGTTGTTGTATCTAATCGCCTGCATTGTATCTTAAGCTTGGCTTAAGGGACAAGCTAGGGAAAAGGAGACACATAGACAGTGGTTTTAAAAATGGGAAAATGAAAGGGAAAATATGTATGTATTTCGAAAAAAATTCAAAATAAAAAATAATTAAAAACGATTTGGTGTTTCATTATGCTGAGATCGATAAATGAATTGAAATCAAAGTTATTTTCAAAATTTTGTAGGAAATTTTGCTGCACACAAGAACCCGACTTATTGTTCTTAGTAGCCTGGACTATAAGGAATATAATCCACGGAACCTTTTGGCCAGATCAATTCGTAAGGACCTTTAAACACACAAAACATGACCATCCCCAACCTATAGAAATTCTGGTCAAATTGCAAACTTTCCAAATAAACGACCATAAAACACCCACAGTGTGGAGTTAGAGCTTTGATATATTCTACAAAAATGTTCCTTATAGAGTTGTTAATATTTTCTCCCAGCAAAGCCCATACCTAAAATGTAAGGATCACAGGCATTTCAGACGATTCCTTATGAGAAATGTGAAAAAAAAGAAAAATTGAAATTAAGAACTATTTTCAAAACTTTGCTAGAAATTTTGTTGCCCACAAGGACTTAGTGTTTTTAGTAGCTAGTACTGTGACTTATTTAATCCTGGGAACCGTTTGCCAAGATCAATTCGTTTGGACTTTTAAACCTCAATTAAGTAGAGGTCCATAGCCTATAAAAATATTGGTACAAGTGATGCAGAAAATGGAACTTTAATTGGAAAATATAACTGGCGATCCCTACATTTTAGGACCATAATATGTTCAACAATATTGTTGGCAACACCCTGGGGAACATATTTGTAACACATGTTAATCCTCAGGCTCAACCATAAAGGGATTATTTTCTTCCATCTTTAAAAACTAGACCAAAAATGTGAAACAGAAAATGGAACTTTAATTGGAACAAGATATCTTGTGATTCCTACATTTTAGGGCCCCTGATTTGTTAAGCAAAATAGTTGGCAACACCATGAAGAACATTTTTGTAGAACATGTTAACCCTCTAGCTCTACACTGTAGGGGTCATTGCGGTCTTTCTTTAAAAATCAGACCAAAAATGTGAAACAGAAAATGTAACTTTAATTGGCAAAATATATCTGGTGATCCCAACATTTTAGACCTATGATTTGTTTAGCAGTATTGTTGGCAACACCATGAGGAACATTTTTGTGGAACATGTTAACCCTCTGGCGCTAGTATATAGGGGTGATGTTCGTCCTCCTTTGAAAACCAGAACAAACATCTGAAACAGAAAATGGAACTTTAATTGGAAAAATATAACTTGTGATCCCTATATTTTTGGCCATTGATTTGTTAAGCAATATTGTTCGGAACACCATGAGGAACATTCTTGTACAACATATTAACCCTCTGGCACAACTATGAAGGGGTCATTTTCGTCAATTTCTAAAACCCAAGTGAAAAAGACATGGAACATAGATTGGAAAAATATATCTGGCGACCTCTACATTTTAGGTTTATGATTTGTTAAAAAATATTGTTGGCAACACTATGAAGAACATTTCTGTGGACCATGTGAACCCTCTAGCGCAACCATACCGGGGTCTTTTTGGTCCATCTTTAAAACCCACACCAAACACGTGAAACAGAAAATGGAACTTTAATCTGAACAAGATATTTTGTGATCTCTACATTTTAGCCCCATAATTTGTAAAGCAATATTGTTGGCAACACCACGAAAAATATTTTTGTGGAACAAGTTAACCCTCTAGCGCTACCATAAAGGGGTCATTTTGGCCCATCTATAAACACAAGACCAAACACCTGAAACAGAAAATGTAACTTTAATCGGAAAAATATATCTGGCGATCCCTACATCCTAGGCCTATGATCTGTTAAGCACTATTGCTGACAACACTATGAAGAAAATTTTTGTAGAACATGTTAACCCTCTAGCTCTTCACAATTAGGGTCATTGTGGTCCTTCTTTTATACCCAGACCAAATATATGAAACGGGAAATGGAACATTAATTGGTAAAATATAACTAGTGATCCCTACATTTTAGACCTATGCTTTGCCAAACAAAATTGTTTGCAACACAATGAGGAACATTTCTGTAGAACTTATTAACCCTCTAGCTCCAACCCCTTGGTGCCTTTTTTGACCTTATTTAGAAACCAGACGAAACAAGTGAAACAAAAAGTTGAACATTTTTTTGGAAAAATATATCTTGTGATCCCTACATTTAAGGCCTGTGATTTGTTCAGCTATATTATTGGTAACACCTTGGGGAATAAATTAGCGAAATATATTAATCCTCTAGCTCTACACTATAGGGATCATTTTGGTCCTTCTTTAAAAACCAAACCAAACTTTTGAAACAGAAAATGGAAGTTTAATTGGAAAAATATAACTATTGATCCCTAAATTTTTGGCCACTTATTTGTTCAGCAATATTGCTGGTAACAATATAAAGAACATTTTTGTGGAACATGTTAACCCTATAGCTATACAACATAGGGGTCATTTTGGTCCACCTTTGAAAACCAGACCAAAGAAGTGAAACCGAAAATGGAACTTTAATTGGAAAAACATATCTTGAGATCTCTACATTTTAGGGCTATGATGTGAAGAACAAAATTGTTGGCAACACTGTGAGGAACATTTTTGTGGAACATGTTAACTCTCTACCTCTACCCTGTAAGGGTCTTTTTGGTCCTTCTTTAAAGACCAGACTTTTGATATGCAACGTGAAAGTTGAACTTTAATTGGAACAAGATATCTTGTGATCCCTACATATTAGGTTTGTGACTTGTTCATCTATATTTTTGGAAACACCGAGAGTAACATTTTTGTGGAACATGTTAATCCTCTATCTCCACAATATAGGGGTCAGTGCGGTCTTTCTTTAAAAACCACACCAGAAATGTGAAACAGAAAATGAACTTTAATTGGAAAAATATAACTGGTGATCCCTAAATTGTAGGTCTATGATTTGCTAAGCAATACTTTTGGCAGCACTATGAAGAAGATTTTTGTGGTACATATTAACCCTCTAACTCTACACTGTAGGGGTAATTTTGGCTCTTCTTTGAAAAACAGACCAATCATGTGAAACGGAAAATGGAACTTTAATTAGAAAAATATAACTGGCTATCCCTCCATTTTAGGCCCATGATTTGTAGAGCAATATTGTTAGCAACACCATGAAGAACATTTTTGTAGAACAAGTTAACCCTCTAGCTCTACACTGTAGGAGTAATTTTGGTCCTTCTTTAAAAACCATACCAGAAATGTGACCAGAAAATGGAACTTTAATTGAAACAAGATATCTTGTAATACCTACAGTTTCGTCCCCTGATTTGTAGAGTGTATTGTTGGTAACACCACGAGGAAAATTCTTGTAGAACACGTTAACCCTCAGACACAACTATGTTGGGGTTTTTTTGGTCCTTCTTATAAGCCAGACCAAAAATCTGAAACTGCAAATGGAACTTTAATTGGAAAAATATATCTGGCAAACCATACATCCTAGGCCTGAGATTTGTTAAGCACTATTGCTCGCAACACTATGAAGAAAATTTTAGTAGACCATGTCAACTCTCTAGCTATACAATAAAGGGGAAATTTTGGTCCTTCCTTAAAAACCAGACCAAAAATATGAAACAAAAAATGGAACTTTAATTGGAGAAATATAACTACAGATCCCTACATTTTTGGTCACTTTTTTGTTAAGCAATGTTGTTGGGAACAACATTAAGAACATTTTTGTAGAATATGTTAAACCTCTAGCACAACTATACAGGGGTCATTTTGGTCCTTCTTTTAAAACCAGAGTAAACAAGTAAAACAAGTAAAAAACAGAAATTTGAACTTTTATCGTATAAAGATATCTCGGGATTTCTAAATTTTAGGCCCGAGATTTGTAAAATAGTATTATTGGAAATACCATAAGGAACATTTTTGTAGAATATATTAACCTTCTATCTGTGCAATACCGGGGTCTCCCTGGTCCTTCTTTCAAATACAAAAATTTATCAAATATAACAGAAAATTTAACTTTAATTCGAAAAATATATCTGGTGATCCCTACAGGTCTAACGATCCAGGAGAGAACCCCTAGATCAAACCCGTTCGTGGGTATTGATTTGGTTACGAAGTTTTTCGGCAAATCACACACACGCGACCCGAACGCAAAGTAAGAGAGCAAATGTTTTGATTTTTTTACTTCAGTCTTGTACTGAATTTCATGCAAGCAGGTTGATGCCGCTTTATTTGTTTTTTTTTTTTTTGGTACACTGAAAAGATTTTGCAGTTGTACAGCAAATATGTGGAGGGAAGAATTTGAAAATGACTTTTTGTATTAATATTTTTAATGACGCAGAATGCCTGCAATGCAACAATAAAAAATGTATATCCATCTTACCTTAGGCGTCATTATAATACGCATACAAAATATCATTTAATGACGGGAAATGTACGAAAAAAATAATATGTCAGCTTAAAGATAATTTAACAAATAAAAATAATAGGTGTCTTAATATTATAAAAGACAAAGGCAATTATGATAATGCCACAATCAAGGCATCAAGTGTATAATTTTCACTGTGAGGAAGAAATCGATGTTGTTTAACAATTTTTATTTTTTTTATCTAAATTTATCCGAATTTCGTTAATTTTATTTTATTATATTTAAGTTAAGACCCTAATGTAAAAATATAAAAAAGAACGAAATCGCTATCATTAGGTGTGTTCGTTTACTCGATAATTTGTACAAATTTGTACAAGTCCAGTAACTTCTTGTAAACGACTAAGGTCTTTTGCATTGTACTGTAGAGTAAACGAACAACATCCAGTAACAATTTGTACAAATTTTGAGTAAACGAACACACATATTAATTAACTCTTAGCAATCGCAGTTTTAATAACAGAAACTGAAGTGGATACTTTTGACTGTGATTCACTGTATATTATTTTTAATTTTAGTCATACAAAGCGAACGCGCCAGCAATATATTTTTTCTATTTGAAAATTTTGCCTTTTTAGGCGAAGATCATTTTTAGTAATAATTTTTTTTTAATTTATTAATCGAGCTTTTTTATGATCTATAATGCAAATGAAAAAGGAAAGCCGATGATTCGAACCCACACACCCACCACTATGTTTGGCTCTGAACGCTAACACGCCGTGACAATTTTTTTCCTGTGTTTTTCATTTCATACTCAATATGAAAATCAGGAGGAGGCATTGTGACTCACAAGAGAGCCAATGTACTCTAAGTGAGCGTAAATTTGTTATCGCTCACAGCCTGTGTAGATGCTAACACGTTGTGAACAACAACAAATTTACGCTCATTGAGAGCACAAGAGAGACCCAAAAATGTTCTCTGCCTCCTCCTGATGAAAATCATCACCCTGTTCTGTCAGTGTAATTTTACCCACACATAAACAATTTAAGGGCTCGCTCTTCTTGGTCGGCTATGCCCTAGATCAGGAGGAGGCAGAGAACATTTTTGGGTCTCTCTTGTGCTCTCAATGAGCGTAAATTTGTTGTTGTTCACAACGTGTTAGCATCTACACAGGCTGTGAGCGATAACAAATTTACGCTCACTTAGAGTACATTGGCTCTCTTGTGAGTCACAATGCCTCCTCCTGCCCTAGATCTACATCAGCATCAGGCAAAGGGTGCACGCAGGCTCTTTGGGAGCGTACATTTATTCACATATACAACATGTGGAGAGAACAATTTAGAAACAATTTAGTCTCAGCTGAGCAGGCAATGAAGAAGGTTGTGTGTCGCTTCTCTTGTTTTTTTGTGTATGCGTTCCCTTAGCGAAATGACCATTAAGCATGTTATGTCTCCAATACTAATGCAAACAACGCAATGTGCGTTGGTATGGGTTGCCTGATGCTGATCTACATCAAGCATGGTCACATTTGGCACGGCGGTGCCGATGATTTTCGGCAATTTACACGCACACGACCCGAATGCACAGAAAAAGCGTACAAAAGAGAATAAATGTTTTGATTTGTTATTGTTTTATAGCTTGCGTGAATACCAACTTACAAACACACTGTTATAAGTTGCCAATATTTTGAATACATTCACATTTTCTCCGTTCTCTTTTTGGTCATGCCTGATCTACATGCATATCAAGCAGGTTTAAATAGCATTCACACGGATGCAGTTGCTAAAGCCATAAGCAAATATAGTGTGAATAAAGTTCTCGGAGTACATCCCCCATCTATCGCAGCTGAGAAGCGTCAGCTGCCGCGACAAACCATAATAGTTTTGGTTCAACTACGCTCGGGATATTGCAGTCGCCTAAATTTTTATTGGCACGAAATCGACCGCGCCGTGCAAGACATCTGCCAAGTATGCGGCATGAAGACGCACGACACAAAACACCTTTTCAACTGCCCCGTCAAATCTCATCTCAACTCATCTAACTCCAGTGGATCTGTGGTTACATCCCATCGACGCAGCCACTTTTCTGTAACGAACATACAAATATAATAATAAACACTGTTAGAACAACAACAACTGCTTTTTATTCGTCACTATCTTACCGAAAAACATGGGTAATTGCAGAAATTATAAGCATTTTAATTTTACCGACAATTGTCGGTAAGACTACTTTCTGGTTGTCTATAAAAACTTCCTTGTGTTGGCCTATGAAGAGCGAAATATTGTACTCGTTATGTGCTTGGCTTATTGCATCCTATGTTCCGTATACTATCTTCATCGAAGTTGGGCGATAGCCAACAGTGACATCTAGATTTTAATACCTCCAATTAAAGTAAAGGGGGAACAAAACCAAGAAGCATCGTTCCCAATGACTCGGGTCATTCAAAAACTCTATCGGATTGAAATTGTGTTTTAGATATCGAAACTTGTTGACACATACATTTTGCAATGGATCAAATGGATATAATAAAGATCGGATATAATCTGATCTTAGTTATTCGAGAAATACAATCCCATTATCACCGTTGTATCACCAGAAAGGGTGCTTCTTTCAGAAAGGATGCTTCCATAGGCCCTATCTGAAAGGAAGGGTGCTTCTATAGACCCTTTCTGAAGGAAAGGGTGCTTCTATAGACCCTTCCTGAATGAAAGGGTACTTCTATAGACCCTTTCTGAAGGAAAGGGTACTTCTATAGACCCTTTCTGAAGGAAAGTGTGCTTCAATAGAACCTTTTTGAAAAAAAAAACGGTGCTTCTATAGACCAACAGTGACATTTAAATTATAATACCTCCAATTAAACTAAAGGGCGAACAAAAACGAAAAGAAGCATCGCTCCCAATCACTCGGGTCATTCAAAAACTCTATCGGATTGAAATTGTGTTTTAGATATCGAAACTTGTTGACTCATACATTTTGCAATGGATCAAATGGATATAATAAAGATCGGATATAATCTGATCTTGGTTATTCGAGAAATACAATCCCATTATCACCGTTGTATCACCAGAAAGGGTGCTTCTTTCAGAAAGAATGCTTCCATAGGCCCTATCTGAAAGGAAGGGTGCTTCTATAGACCCTTTCTGAAAGAAAGAACGCTTCTATAGGCCCTATCTGAAAGGAAGGGTGCTTCTATAGACCCTTTCTGAAAGAAAAGACGCTTCTATAGAACCTTTCTGAAGGAAAGGGTACTTCTATAGACCCTTTCTGAAGGAAAGTGTGCTTCAATAGAACCTTTTTGAAAAAAACGGTGCTTCTATAGACCAGACAGTGACATTTAAATTATAATACCTCCAATTAAACTAAAGCGGGAACAAAAACGAAAAGAAGCATCGCTCCCAATGACTCGGGTCATTCAAAAAAGCTCTGTCGGATTTAGATTGTGTTTTAGATATCGAAACTTGTTGATTCATACATTTTGCAATGGATCAAATGGATATAATAAAGATCGAATATAATCTGATCTCAGTTATTCGAGAAATACAATCCCATTATCACCGTTGTATCACCAGAAAGGGTGCTTCTTTCAGAAAGGATGCTTCCATAGGCCCTATCTGAAAGGAAGAGTGCTTCTATAGACCCTTTCTGAAAGAAAGGACGCTTCTATAGAACCTTTCTGAAGGAAAGGGTATTTCTATAGACCCTTTCTGAAGGAAAGTGTGCTTCAATAGAACCTTTTTGAAAAAAACGGTGCTTCTATAGACCAACAGTGACATTTAAATTATAATACCTCCAATTAAACTAAAGCGGGAACAAAAACGAAAAGGAGCATCGCTCCCAATGACTCGGGTCATTCAAAAAAAGCTCTGTCGGATTTAGATTGTGTTTTAGATATCGAAACTTGTTGACTCATACATTTTGCAATGGATTAAATGAATATAATAAAGATCGGATATAACCTGATCTCAGTTATTCGAGAAATACAATCCCATTATCACCTTTGTATCACCGGAAAGGGTGCTTCTTTCAGAAAGGATGCTTCTATAGACCCTATCTGAAAGAAAGGGCGCTTTTATAGAACTTTTCTGAAGGAAAGGGTGCTTCTATAGACCCTTTCTGAAGGAAAGTGTCCTTCAATAGAACCTTTTTGAAAAAAGGGTGCTTCTATAGACCCTTTCTGAAAGAAAAGTTGTTCCTACAGAACCTTTCTTAAAGAAAGTGTGCTTCTATAGACCATTTCTTAAAGAAAGAGGGCTTTTATAGACCATTTATGAAATAAAGGTTGCTTCTATAGACCTTTTTTGAAAGCAAGGATGTTTCTAAAGACCCTGTCAGAAAGAAAGGATGATTCTAAAGACTCCATCTGAAAGAAAGAATTCTTTTAAAGATCCTTTCTGAAAGAGAGGATGCTTCTAGAGACCCTTTCTGAAAGAAAGAATATTTGCGTTGCTTCAACAACAACATAATTTAACCAAAACAAACAACAACAAAAGATATTTGTCCCAATTTCCCTTAAGAAATATTTTCTGTGGAATTTTAAAAGTTCACAAAAAAAAACAAGCAAAAGTGGAGATTCAATCTGAAACACACATAGCAAAACAAACAACAACAACAAGAAAAAGAAACTTCCTCACAATCCCAAACAGCAGATCAACGTTTAAAGAATGCTAATGATTTCGAGCTAAACAAAACCGAGGGCGCCCAAAGTGAGCCACTTAACTGCACAGCCATAGAAATGAAGAAATACACGGGACTTTTTAAAGCCATGATCAAAGGAATGGTGGAAACAAAAGACTTCATCATCATCATTATGGCCAAGATAAAATGCAGCAGATAGGTATTTTAAGTTTTAAGAAAACAACAACAACAACAACAACAAAAAGAAACTGTTGCAATTTTACTCATAGTTCCGCTAATTTTTATGATTAAAATTGAAGGAAAAAAGATGGAAAAGAGAGGATACCAAAAGATGCTGCAAAAACCCATACGCAGACGTGAAACATATGTCAGCTGGGGTGTTGTATTTTAGCTAAAGATATGATCTTTATAACAACAATAAAAACAAGAGATTTATTATATAATAAAAAGTTATGGACAATAACAACAACACCAAAAACACCAATAAAATTTGTAGCAACAACAGATGTTCGAGACCAACCATCAAGTGATGATTTAAGAAGACAACAATCTTTGGTTTTGTTTGATTATTGAACTCGTTATTTTGTTTTTTTTTTTTTTTTTTTTTTTTTTGGAGGGGATTACTCCCAATGAGAAGATTCTCCCACAAGTCTTGCAATGAAGATTAAGTAAACACAAATCCGATCAATGTTTGATTGAATTTCAAATCAATTTTCAATTGATTTACAATGTGACTTCTTTTTTTCTTAGGATTTTTTTTATTGCTGCTTGTTGTTGTTGTGGGGATTTTTATTGTTGTTGGATTAAGAAATTTTCTAAAGAAATTCACACGCTACACCCATTCAACAGAACAAACCTTGTGGAGCTAGCTCTGAGGTAAGGTAAGATGTACAGCATTCAAAGGCTTAAAATTCCATTTCATTTTAACCCTTAGATGAGAAAGATGTAGAAAAACGTTATGGGATCTGATGATCTGAAAAAAATATCTGTAAAAAATTGTTGAAAAATATTATAAAAAATTAAATTAAATTTTTTAAAAAATAATATTTTTTCTGGCCGATATTTCACTTCGTTGTAAAGGAAAGAATACGAACAAACGAATTGATCTGACAAAACCGATAATTTTTATTTTTTCCTAGAACCCTCTAGTCGCTTACATGAAAACCAAGTAAGAACGGCGTTGTTGTGTTATACCCTCCACCACAAGTTGTATTGAAGTATGAAGAAGACTTAATACTAAATTTCAGCAATTTCGGTAAAACACTGTGAGGCGCCATTCTATGGGGGTTATTTCAAAACGTCGATCTATACCGACAAATTTCTGACGGAAACTTTTTAGGCTCAAAGAAGACTAAATACCAAATTTCCTATATTTCGATAAGAGAATGTGGCTAAAACTTAAAAAATACCGAAAATCAAGAAGTACGCTTCTATGGGGATATAGGAAGACGTGGACCTATACTTATAATACTCTTCTGGAATATTTTATAACTCTTGGAAGACGAAATAACGAATTTCAGCCATTTCGGTTGGATATTGACGTCACAATCTTCAGTATTACGAAAATCGAGAGGTACCGTTCTATGGGGGCTATATCGAAAAGTGGACCTATACCGACGAATTTTAGTCAGAAATGGGGCAATATAAAAGCGTGGACCTGTACAGACATATTTCTGGCGAACAGTTTTATATCACATTGAAGACTAAATACCAAATTTCAGCCACTTTGGTGGAATATTGAAGACACAACCTTCAAAATACGAAAAATCGGGAGGTACCTTTCCATGGGGGCTATATGAAGGCGTGGACCTATACGAACAAATTTAAAGGGGAAGTTTGAGTTCCCCCACCGAAGTCTAAATACCAAATTTCAGCCATTTCGGTGGAATATTGAGGCCACAACGTTCAAAATATCGAAAATCGGGAGGTAACGTTCTATGGGGGCTATATGAAGGCATGGACCGATATCGACAAATTTCTGGGGGAAAGTTTTATACCACCAACGTAGACTAAGTACCAACCATTTCGGTTGTGATAATGAAGCTAAAACCTTCAAAATACCGAAAATCGGGAGGTACCGTTCTATGGGGGCTATATGAAGGTGTGGACCGATACCGACAAAATTCTAGGAGAAAGTTTTGTACCTCTAAAGAAGACTACGTACTAAATTTCAGCCATTTTGGTAGGATAATGAAGCTAAAACCTTTAAAATACCGAAAATCGGGAGGTACCGTTCTATGGGGCTATATGAAAGTGTGGACCGATACCGACAAAATTCTGGAGGAAAGTTTTATACCCCTAAAGAAGACTACGTACCAAATTTCATCCATTTTGGTAGGATAATGAAGCTAAAACCTTAAAAATACCGAAAATCGGGAGGTACCGTTCTATGGGGGCTATATGAAGGTGTGGACCGATACCGACAAAATTCTGGGGGAAAGTTTTATACCCCTAAAGAAGACTACGTACCAAATTTCAGCCATTTTGGTAGGATAATGAAGCTAAAATCTTAAAAATACCGAAAATCGGGAGGTACCGTTCTATGGGGGCTATATGAAGGTGTGGACCGATACCGGCGAAATTCTGGGGGAGAGTTTTATACCCTTAAAGAAGACTAAGTACCAAATTTCAGCCATTTTGGTAGGATAATGAAGTTAAAACCTTTAAAATATCGAAAATCGGGAGGTACCGTTCTATGGGGGCTATATCAAAACGTGGACCGATATATCCCATTTTCAATACCAACCATCGTGCAAGTAATAAAAACTTCTGTACCAAATTTTGACTCTCTATCTTTAAAATTGCGAGCTGTATCTTGATTTCAACAGACAGACAGACGGACGGACGGACAAGGTCAAGTCGACATAGAATTTTATGCTGATCAATAATATACTTTATAGGGTCTCCGACGAATATTTCGATGTGTTGCAAACGGAATGACAAATTTAATTATATCCTCCATATGGTGGAGGGTATAATTAAGAACCAACAAATTGATCTGGCAACCCTGATAATATTTATTTTTTTGTGGGATCCTCTAGTCGCTCAAAGTTTAAAACCTCTTCAAGTGTGCAGTATAGAAATTAATTAAATTTAATTTTATAAAAAAATAATATTTTTCTTCATCCATATTTCCCTTTTTTGTATATGGAAAAATAAGGACAAACAAATTGATCTTGCAACGCCGATAATCCTTATTTTTTTCTAGGACCCTCTTGTCGCTTAAAGTTCTAAACCTCTTCAAGTGTGCAGAGTAGGAAATGTTTAAATTAAATTTTATTAAGAAATCATATTTTCCTCATACATATTTCCGTTTTTTTACATGAACAAACAAGAACAAGCGAATTGATCTGGCAACCCTAATATTTTTTATTTTTTCCTAGGACCCTCTAGTAACTTAAATTTCAAGACATGGTCAAGTGTACATGGCACAAATACATACATTTGGATTTTATTAAAAAATAAGACATTTTATTAACAGTCCATATTTATAAATGAAAAATTAAGAACAATCGAATTGATACGGCAACACTGATAATTTTTATTTTTTCCTGGGACCCTCTAGTCACTTAAGGTTTACGCCATGTTCAAGTGTGCAATGCAAAACTGAATAAAATTGAATTTTATTAAAAAATATATATTTTTTCCTGATATGATTTTCTCTTTTTTGTACATAAAGAAAAGAGCAAAAAAGAATTAAAGTGGCATCGCTGAGAATTTATATTTTTTTTCTCTGGAGCCTCTAATTTCTTAAAATTCAAGACATGTTTTTATGTGCATCCGAAAAATTTATTAAATAAATTTCTTTTTAAATTTCACACTCATTGCGCTTTCACAAAAGTAGATTTCTTATAAATGAAAAAATAATTACAAACGAATTGATCTGGCAACACTGATTATTTTTATTATTTCTTGGGACCTTTCGCTTTAAAAAAATTTTGAACTTGTTCATGTGTGCATGGTAAAAGCGGTTTGAATTAAATTTTAATAAATTGTGTGCTCAGTTGGTTTTTATATAAAAGTGCCTTACATATTAATGAGAATATATGAAGAAATGAATTGATCTGGCAACACCAATAATTTTTAATTTTTCATGAAAGCCTCTAGTCATTTAAAGTCCAAGATATTTTCAAGTGTGCATGGCAGAAATTAACAAAATAGATTTTTACTAAGAAACAAATAATAATTTTCATAATCCACATTTGCCTTCTTTGTACATTAAATAAATACGAGGAAACAGGTCAATATGGCATCCAAAACCCCAAACTAAAGGTTGTGAAGGTCTCTTAAAAATATCCCAAAAAATCAAGTTTGCGGCTATGAAGGCCCTTGAAAAAAAAATTCTGAAGTAATGCAAGTTTTTGGTTCTGAAGGTCTACAAAAATATACTCAAAAGAAAAAAATCTAAGAAAAAACCAAATTTGTGGTCTTGATGGCCTTTAAAAAATTAAAAACAAAAAATAAGTTTGTGATCTGAAGGTCTTTAGAAAATATAAAAATTATATTCTAAAAAATTGTTTTAAGAGTTTGTGGCTCTGAAAGTTTTTGAAAAAAAAAAAACATTCTAAAAAATCCACATATGTGGCTCTTTGAAGATACCCTATAAACCCCTGAGCAAAGAGGATCCCAAGGGGAGTAAAAACAAATATTACAATACTGTGACCTCTTAAGGGTTAAGTCTGTTCCAAATTGAAAATGAAAACGAAATTAAAGACTCCCCAAATCTCCAACAAATAGTTTAAAATCTCTTCTTCTTCGGTTGTTTTTGCTTTATTGCTAGATTTTTTTCCAATATTTATTAGGCTATCAGTGAGGGCACGTACAAGCAGAAGAAGGCCAATAGACTATGATGGGATGCTACTAGCAGCAGCAATGTGTGTCCACTATTATCATCTTCATGATCGCTATTATCCCCTCAAAGATAGCAACAACAACAACACCGCAATCAAGATCAAAGTATCCCGATCTTAAAATCCATAGCAAACGAAGACAGCGACAACGAAGACGTAAAGAAGGTGTATCTCCCACAAAACAGAATCTATCTTTTTTCGTATAAATGTCAGGGAGGCCGACACACACGCACACACATTTGGACACATACTTTATAATTAAATCAACCAATTTTGAAACATTCAAAACAACAAAAACTTCTTGAACCTTTTTTTTTTTGGAACACACGTACAGAGTACATCGTCGTAGTATGCCAACTAATTTGGTTTAAAAGTTTTGTTGTTGTTGTTGTTTCCATGATAGACGTCTAAAATTACTTTGAATTTGTATTTGAAAGGCTTATAACTCTAATAGACCAGCGTCTCGTATTTGCCTAAACATATGGCTTCTGGTGAACATTTTATTTGGGATTAAATTAAAACTAGTCGCCCGACTAGATTAAAATCTTGGTTTAGGATGCCACAAATAAGCACATTTTTTAGAAAAAAAAAACAAACATACTGTTTGAATAGAGAGAGAGAGATCAGAAGTAGAAATACACTGGTTTGAAATATAGGAAGCTAATTAGCAAGGAAATTTAAGGATTGAAGATCTAATTGTGAAAAGAAGTATTTTTTATAAAGGTGACTTTCTTTAAAACGGAAAATTAAGAACAAACGAATTGATCTGGCTACGCGGATAATTTTTATTTTTTCCTGGGACACTCTAGTCGCTTATAGCACTAGACATGTTGAAGTATGCACTATAGAAATTAATTAAATTAGATTTTATTAAAAATATTATCCATATTTCTTATTATCCATATTTCAGTTCTTTGTATATGAAAAAGTAAAAACAAACGAATTGATCTGGCAACGCGGATAATTTTCATTTTTTCCTGGGACCCTCTAGTCGCTTATAGCATAAGACATGTTCAAGTGTGCAGTGTAGAACTTAATTAAATTGGATTTTATTATAAATATTATCCAAGTAAAAATATTCTTTAATAAATCCACGCCTTGATGGGCCAAGTAAAAATATTCTTTAATAAATCCACGCCTTGATGGGCCAAGTAAAAATATTCTTTAATAAATCCACGCCTTGATGGGCCAAGTAAAAATATTCTTTAATAAATCCACGCCTTGATGGGCCAAGTAAAAATATTCTTTAATAAATCCACGCCTTGATGGGCCAAGTAAAAATATTCTTTAATAAATCCACGCCTTGATGGGCCAAGTAAAAATATTCTTTAATAAATCCACGCCTTGATGGGCCAAGTAAAAATATTCTTTAATAAATCCACGCCTTGATGGGCCAAGTAAAAATATTCTTTAATAAATCCACGCCTTGATGGGCCAAGTAAAAATATTCTTTAATAAATCCACGCCTTGATGGGCCAAGTAAAAATATTCTTTAATAAATCCACGCCTTGATGGGCCAAGTAAAAATATTCTTTAATAAATCCACGCCTTGATGGGCCAAGTAAAAATATTCTTTAATAAATCCACGCCTTGATGGGCCAAGTAAAAATATTCTTTAATAAATCCACGCCTTGATGGGCCAAGTAAAAATATTCTTTAATAAATCCACGCCTTGATGGGCCAAGTAAAAATATTCTTTAATAAATCCACGCCTTGATGGGCCAAGTAAAAATATTCTTTAATAAATCCACGCCTTGATGGGCCAAGTAAAAATATTCTTTAATAAATCCACGCCTTGATGGGCCAAGTAAAAATATTCTTTAATAAATCCACGCCTTGATGGGCCAAGTAAAAATATTCTTTAATAAATCCACGCCTTGATGGGCCAAGTAAAAATATTCTTTAATAAATCCACGCCTTGATGGGCCAAGTAAAAATATTCTTTAATAAATCCACGCCTTGATGGGCCAAGTAAAAATATTCTTTAATAAATCCACGCCTTGATGGGCCAAGTAAAAATATTCTTTAATAAATCCACGCCTTGATGGGCCAAGTAAAAATATTCTTTAATAAATCCACGCCTTGATGGGCCAAGTAAAAATATTCTTTAATAAATCCACGCCTTGATGGGCCAAGTAAAAATATTCTTTAATAAATCCACGCCTTGATGGGCCAAGTAAAAATATTCTTTAATAAATCCACGCCTTGATGGGCCAAGTAAAAATATTCTTTAATAAATCCACGCCTTGATGGGCCAAGTGAAAAAAACATCTCCCACTGTTTTACAAAACACGGTTGGAAACCAAGCAAAACCATGATTCTGAAGGACAGACGGACAGAGTTAGCCGAAATGAACAAAAATCCCAAAATAATTATCATGATCGTCTGTCTCCTCTCTACGTCTATACAAAGATTGTAAAGGAATTAAAGAAAGAGGACAACAGAATAAAATAAACGTAAGCATGGAATCGAAAAGAAACCCCCAAAAGAGACAGTTGTTGCGCATGCCTTTTTGAAGGAATTTCTTTTTTTCTTTCGTTATGTTTCAAAAAACAATTCCAATACACACAGATAGCCACCACATTCACACGAAATACCACCACATAAAGCCCATCAAAATGAGAATGAAATGTGTCTGAGTGTGTGTGGTGTAAAAGATTGGCAAATCATGCGCCCTGTAAGTGTGTTTGTTTTAACATTGAAACGAAGCAAATACGAATAGAAGGCAACAAACACACGTACAACTGTATTTGCATTTGTATCATCACACGAAGTGTCTTCAAGATTGTTCTACTGCTGGTGATTGGATTGTTGTTGGCTCGGCTTGTAACATCGTTTGTATTCGTAAGTATCTGTGTGAACTACTCGTTTGCATCTGTGTGTGTCAGGCGACTGACTGACTGTCTTTTGTCGGCTATTTATCTGTTTCGTGTTGCCGAGACGACACGAAAAGGAATAATAGTAGAAACGCAACAAAAACCGGTTTTTTGCTGTGGCAAATGTTTGTAGATGTTTATGTGTGTGTATGGGTATGCCATTTGTTTGCTGTTGTTGCTACTGCCATTGAGAGGAGATCTGTTGCTTGCTTTTTTTTACATGAGGAACAGTGGCATAAACGGCGATTTTAAAGGACTAATAGAGCAAATTTATGGATTTTTAAAGAATAATTTGTTCTATAGTCATTGGAATTTGGATTTTTTTAGGGAATGATTTTGAATAGAACTTGACTTTTCTAACAATATTTTTTTGACAAAATGCGATTTTTTAACTAAAATAAAAAAATCTTAAATTTTTTTTAAATAAAAAATCGCGTTTTTTTGAATAAAAAATCGTGGATTTTTTGAAATAAAAAATCGTGGATTTTTTTTAAATAAAAAATCGTTTAAACAAGATCGTAGATTTTTAAAATAGAAAATCGTGGATTTTTTAAAATAAAAAAAAATTGGATTTAAAAAAAATCGTGGATTTTTTAAAATAAAAAATCGTGGATTGTTTAAAATAAAAAATCGTGGATTTTTTAAAATAAAAAATCGTGGATTTTTTAAAATTAAAAATCGTGGATTTTTTAAAATTAAAAATCGTGGATTTTTTAAAATTAAAAATCGTGGATTTTTTAAAATTAAAAATCGTGGATTTTTTAAAATTAAAAATCGTGGATTCTTTAATATAAAAAATCATGTTTAAAAAAAAAATCGTTGATTTAAAAAAAATCGAGGATTTTTTTGGATGAAGAAAAGGACGAACAGCCCAAAGATATATTTTACGAGCGCTCAGAAGAAACATATGACCGTTGCCCTGCCCATGACATTAAAATTATTCTAGGCGATTTTAATGCCAAAATTGGAAAGGAAAATATCTTTGGCCCAACAGTCGGGAATTTCAGTCTCCACAGTGAAACATCTGACAATGGTATGAGGCTGATAGACTTTGCAGCTGCAAAAAACATGGTTGTGAGCAGTACCAGATTTAATCATCTCGATATTCATATGGACACCTGGCTGTCTCCAGATCAAAGAACAAGTAATCAAATTGATCATGTTGTGATAGATAAAAGACATTCATCGAGCGTGTTGGATGTACGATCGTTCCGAGGAGCAAACATAGATTCTGACCACTACCTTGTTGCAGTAAAGGTACGTACCCGTCTAAACGTTGCAAATAAAGCACGAACAGACACAACGCGGAAGTTGAACATCGATAGGCTGCAAACACAACAGATAGCCACAGCATATTCCACTCAACTAGCCCAATTGCTTAATGAGAGCACTCCCTGTCCCGATAACATAACAACACAATGGCAAAATATTGCCCATTCCATGCAAACAGCCGCAAAATCCATACTTTGATTCCAGAGACCTCCACAAAGGAATTCATGGTATGACCAGGAGTGTCGTGCTACTACCGAAGAGAAAAATGCGGCATATAGAGCTACTTTACAATCAGTAGCAACGCGTAGCGCACGAGAGAAATATCGGGAGAAAAGGAGAGAAGAGAAACGTCTTTTCCACAAGAAAAAGAGAGAAATGGAAAAGCGGGAGTGTGAAAAAATCGAGATGTACAGGAGCCAGAATGAAGTCCGAAAAGTCTATCAAAGAGTGAAACATCAAACAGATGGCTTTGGTACAGACACATCTTCCTGTAGAGACCAGCAAGGTAATCTGGTAACAGATAGAGATAGGAACATTTCTCCAATCAGCTGGCATCCAATAGTAGCGAAGACGATGATACCACAGATCCAATCCCAGACGATGGTATAGAATGTATACCGCCCGGCCAAGATGAGGTAAAAACAGCAATCAACCGGCTGAAGAATAATAAAGCAGCAGGAGCCGACGGCTTACCAGCCGAGCTGTTTAAAACCGGAGGCGACGCGCTGATAAGGTGTATGCATCAGCTAGTTAGCACCATCTGGCAGGAAGAACGCGTACTCCACAATTGGAACCTGGGCATCCTGTGTCCCGTCCACAAGAAAGGAGATAAGACTGTATGCTCCAACTATAGGGGCATAAGTCTTCTCCCTATTGCCTATAAGATAGTGTCAGGGATATTGTGCGAACGACTGAAGCCAATCAACGAAATAATTGGACCATACCAATGTGGCTTTAGACCTGGCAAGTCCACCATTGACCACATATTTACCCATTAAGACCCAAGAGATGCAGATCGACACATATCACCTTTTTGTCGATTATAAAGCAGCATTCGACAGTCTCCTCCGATCAAAGGTATTCCATGCAATGTCTGAATTTGGTATCCCCGCAAAGCTCATCCGGCTTTGTAAGATGACTTTAACTGATACTAGGTCCTCAGTTAAAATTGGAAAGAACCTCTCCGAACAGTTCAGTACCAAAAGATGTTTCAGACAAGGAGACAGCCTTTCGTGTGACCTATTCAACATTTTGCTGGAAAAGGTAATACGAGATGCAAATGTCAAAAGACTTGTTTATGCTGATGACATAGACATCATGGGACGATCAGTAAAAGAAGTAACTGATACCTTTATAAAGGTCGAAGGAGAATCTGCTAAAGTGGGTCTGGCGGTAAACGGCGAGAAGACCAAGCTGATGGTGTCGACGCGCAATGCGTCCATTGAGCTCGGACCGACTGTGGAAGTTGGTTCCTATAATATTGAGGTAGTAAAAGACTTTGTCTACCTCGGCACCGCCGTAAACACAACTAAGAACATCATTTGTGAAATACGAAGAAGAATAGTGTTGGCCAACAGATGCTACTTCGGTCTGAGTAAGCAGTTTAGGAATAAAGCCACATCTCGTCAAACAAAAACAACGCTTTACAAAACACTGATACTGCCCGTGCTGATGTATGGTTCCGAAGCCTGGGTACTTGCGCAAGCAGACATGGCAGTGCTTGGTGTGTTTGAAAGAAAAATTCTTCGGCGAATATCGACGTCGTATGAACCACAAGCTGTATCTGCTATACAACGACATCAATATAGTAAAACGTATCGAGATAACGATTGCGTTGGCTAGGCCATATCATAAGAATGGGCGAAGATGAACCCCCTAAAAAGGCGAAAAAAAATCGGGCCGCATGGCGGTGCACGCAGAATCGGCAGGCCTATGCTTCGATGGAACACACAAGTGGATGAAGAAATGAAAAGGCGCGGTATTCCAGAAAGCGTAGCGAAAAACAGAGAGAAAATAATTAAATAATAATCATCAATTTAAAGAATTTTTGAAGAATATTCTTGGATTTTTAAAAAAAAAATTTAAATAAAACTCATGGATTTTTTAAAGAATTTTTAAAGAATATTCGTGGATTTTTTAAAGAATTTTTAAAGAATATTCGTGGATTTTTTAAAGAATTTTTAAAAAATATTCGTGGATTTTTTAAAGAATTTTCGTGGATTTTTTAAAGAATTTTTAAAAAATATTCGTGGATTTTTTAAAGAATTTTTAAAAAATATTCGTGGATTTTTTAAAGAATTTTTAAAAAATATTCGTGGATTTTTTAAAGAATTTTTAAAAAATATTCGTGGATTTTTTAAAGAATTTTTAAAAAATATTCGTGGATTTTTTAAAGAATTTTCGTGGATTTTTTAAAGAATTTTTAAAGAATATTCGTGGATTTTTTAAAGAATTTTTAAAGAATATTTGTGGAGTTTTGAAAGAATTTTTAAAGAATATTCGTGGATTTTTTAAAGAATTTTTAAAGAATATTCGTGGATTTTTTTACGAATTTTTAAAGAATATTCGTGGATTTTTTAAAAAAAAATTTAAAGAATATTCGTGGATTTTTTAAGAATTTTTAAAGAATATTCGTGGATTTTTTAAAGAAATTTAAAGAATATTCGTGGATTTTTCAAAGAATTTTTAAAAATATTCTTGGATTTTTCAAAGAATTTTTAAAAAATTTTCGAGAATCTTTTAAAGAATTTTTAAAAAAATATTCGTTGATTTTTCAAAGAATTTTTAAACAAGTAAAAAAGTATCAGTCGGCTTTGCCGACAGAGATATACCCTCAGCCTGTGTATATTGAAACAATTTTTTCCCAAAATACCTATGTATTTAGGGTATTTTAAAAATTTTGGGCGTTTGAACAGACAAAAATATTGATTAGGATTAAAGATCAAAAGTTTTGCGGAGGAGATACTAAAAGGAATGGATCGACATTGACCGTTACGAAAGTGAATCTCCAGCCACAACATATGGTGCCATAGGGGGTTTTTACACTCTTCGCGCTGTTTGCTCAAGAAGTATGGACTTGCCCCTAAAAAAAAACTTTTACCATCGTAAAAGAGGCAGCGAATGCAAGTTGCTTCAACAAAAATCAAAGTGATTTGATATCAGGTCTTAAAGTGAACTTATCCGAAATTTTGTGTGGGAGGTACCGGATGGAGTTGACAAATATAGTCCATATTTAAACTTGATCTATATCTGGTAGATATATTAGGATGTGTAAAGTAAAGACCAATTCGGCCACTCCCTTCAAGAGTTACCGTACGAACAATTTTTCCGAACATTTTTGAACTTTTGTGGGGGAGGTACCTGAAGGAGTGGACCGATATTGCTTATCTTCAAACTTAAACTATGTTTGAACAAAATATTACTAAGGCCATATTTTGGACCGAATCGGCAGATCCGTTCGAGAGTTATCTTGCGCTCCAACCACCTCACAGGGTGTCATAGGGGTTTTTTTGCAACTTTCATGCTATTTTCTCAGGAAGTATGGACTTGCCCCTGATGAAACTTGTACCGTCGTATGGAGGGCACTGAATACAAGTTGCTAAAACAAAAATCAAAGCGATTCGAGAGATGACCCTAAACTGAACTTATCCATAATTTTGTGTGGGAGGTACCCGAAGGAGTAGACCTATTGAGTCCATATTGGAACCTCATCTAAGTCTGGTACATATTTGACGATGAGCAAAGTATGAACCAAATCGGTTACCCCCTTAAAGAGTTATCGTGCGCACAAATTTTCCGAACTTTTTCGAACTTTTGTGGGGGAGGTACCGGAAGGAGTGGACCGATATAGCCCATCTTCGAACTTAAACTAAGTTTGGGCAAAATATTACGAAAGCCAAAATTTGAACCGAATCGGTTCATCGGTTCGAGAGTTATCGTGCGCTCCAGCCAGCAGGACAGACAGACAGACAGACAGACAGACAGACAGACGGACGGACATGGCTAGATCGACTCCAAATTGTCTGAAACACATTTCGTCCAAACATACTTGGGGTCTAAAACCATTATTTCGATGAGGCACATTTTCATCGTATCAAAGTGTATATACCCTTCTTAGCCTAAAGGCTGAGGGTATAAAAATATTCGTGGATTTTTCAAAGAATTTTTAAAAATATTCTTGGATTTTTTAAAGAATTTGTAAAAGAATCTTCGCGAATTTTTTAAAAAATATTTTTTAAAGAATTGTTAAATATTAAACATATTATATTTAAATTTTTTTCATAATTTTTCAATTTTGAATTTTATAAAAAAAAATCTCTTTCATCCCACTGTTCCCCTCATTTCAATGTCAATATTGTTGTAGTTTTTGTGGTTGTTTTGTTTTAGTTTTTTTTCTCGAAAAAAAAAATTCGGCAATATTTATGGTATTGAGCCTTATTTTATGTTCGTTTCGGTATGGCAATCAACATCAGTAGAAGCAACAAGAAGAACAACAACAACAAACATAATGAGGCGACAAACATATGCCATACCATGCCATCATGCATGACAGAGTAGAGTTACTCCGGTAGAGAGGAGGATAATAAAGACGATGATTAAGTTAGTCATTATTAATGTTGTTGTTGCTCTCTTTACTTAACGTCCGAAGGTGGTGGTGGTGGTTAGTTTATTAACTGGAGTTGATGTTGTTGTTGTTGCCGCAACTCAAATATCCAGGTAAGAATATTTGAGATGAGTAACAAAACAACGACGACCCAGATACGATCGTTTTTAATGTGCTCTCTCTCTTTGTGTACAAAATTTGTGGTTGTTTTCTTATTTAATATTTATCTAAGGTTTCATTATTTGATTTCATTTGGTTTCTATGTTCAAGTGTTGTTTATTATTGCTATGAGATGTTCGGGATATGGACCTATGGGGATCCAATAGTTCGGGATTTATTTCCTCTGGCATATTTTTGACCCTATGATAAAGGTCTCATAATCGTGACTTCATTCAACACCAGAGAAAGGGAGAAAGAAAAAAGGGGAGAAAGTCACTTGAGAGGTTTTCTCAAGACACGAGTGATGCTGTGAGAGCTACAATATCTGTAATGACATTCCATAATGAAGGGGGGAGACAGGGCCTGATAAGTCCCGAGTGTCGCAGTAGCATTTCCCAGACAAAATCTGTCAAAGAGAGAATATGAATCCTTGTGACGTTGGTTGACACGAAATGATGCTGTTAATTTAAACTAAAATACAAAATGTGTCTTAAAAATACAGAGAGATGTCCTAGGGTAAATGATGCTGTGTGAGATACAAATGTTGCAAGGACGAAGAGAAGGAAACAGAGAGACAATGAGTGCCATATTGAGAAATCTCCTTCCTGTGTAATTTACAAAGCCCGTTAAAAAGCAATGGATTGTTGTATCTGTGTGGCCTTGCACGATCTGTGACTGACTCTCTCTTTTTCTCTGTGAACCTTCTTGAATGTATTCTGTTTGTATCTCTGTGATTCTTTGTATTTATCTTGCATTATTCATCCTTTTTTGCTTAACAAAATTGCTGTTTATTGTCCATATGTTATTTCTTCGACGGCTTTCTTCTTCTACTATCAAAGACTCACAAAAACACTCACTCACACAGTGACACCTACAAAGATTCCTCTTACTGTCTTATGCGCCTTATATTGGCAAATGATTATATCTTCTTGGTTATTCTTATTCCTCTTCTTTTGTTTTCTTTTCTTCTTTATATTATTCCTGTTGTTTCATGTCATTGTTTTTGTTGTTGTTTTAAACTAACAGTGATTCATAGATTTCAGGTTTTGAAATCTTGTTTTCTCAATTTTAATTCTTTGGAAATTTTTGGTGGAATTGTCTTCGTTTTGTTTGTTTTGAAACACAATGAAACACCCTACCTTGTGGGCTTAAAGAAGGAATTCAGCAACAGCGACATATGGTGTTGCAAAAAACAGTCGTATGTGTACACAACAAGTTATGGAAAAGAAGGAAGATGAAGGTGATGGTTAGTAGGTTAAAGGAACCGGAAATTGAATTGGTGGTGATAAAAAAAAACCACAACATTTGTTTATATAGTGCAGTTGTTGTAGTTGTAGAGGAAATGCACAACATTAATCAATTGCAATCGGATTGAGAAAGAAGTTGGACATTTTTTGATTCTATAGAAACTTTTTGAAAGAATGGGTACTTCTATAGACCCTTGCTGAAAGAAAGGATGCTTCTAAGGACAATTTCTGAAAGAAAGGGTGCTTCTATATAACCTTTCAGAAAGAAAGCGGACCCCTTTCTGAAAGACAGGATGCTTCTATAGACCCTTTCTGAAAGAATGAGGGCTTCTATAGAACCTTTTAGAAACAAAGCGAATCTCTATAGACCCTTTCTGAAAGACAGGCTGCTTATATGGACCCTTTCTTAAAGAAAGGATGCTTCTATAGACCCTTTCTGAAAGAACGCGGGCTTCTGTAGACCCTTTCTGAAAGAAAGTGGGCCCTTTATAGACCCTTTCTGAAAGACAGGATGCTTCTATAGATCCTTTCTGAACGATAAGGCTGCTTCTATGGACCCTTTCTTAAAGAACGAATGCTTCTTTAGACCCTTTCTGAAAGATAGCGGGCTTCTAGAGACCTTTTCTGGAAGAAAGCGGGCTTCTATATTCCTTTTCTGAATGAAAGGGTGCTTCTATAGTCCCTTTCTGAAAGAAAGGGTGTCTCTATAGGTCCTTTCTGAAAGAAACGGTGCTTCTATAGGTCCTTTCTGAAAGAAAGGGTGCTTCTATAGTCCCTTTCTGAAAGAAAGTGTGCTTCTATAGTCCCTTTCTGAAAGAAAGGGTGATTCTATATTCCTTTTCTGAATGAAAGGGTGCTTCTATAGTCCCTTTCTGAAAGAAAGGGTGTCTCTATAGGTCCTTTCTGAAAGAAACGGTGCTTCTATAGGTCCTTTCTGAAAGAAAGGGTGCTTCTATAGTCCCTTTCTGAAAGAAAGTGTGCTTCTATAGTACCTTTCTGAAAGAAAGGGTGCTTCTATAGGTCCTTTCTGAAAGAAAGGGTGCTTCTATAGGTCCTTTCTGAAAGAAAGGGTGCTTCTATAGGGTTTCTGTAAATCCTTTCTGAAACAAAGTGGGCTTTTACAGACCCTTTCTGAAAGAAAGCGGTCTTCTGTAGACCCTTTCTGGAAGAGCGTATGCTTTTATAGATCCTTTCTGAACGAAAAGGCTGCTTCTATAGTCCCGTTCTGAAAGAAAGGGTGCTTCTATAGTCCCTTTTGAAAGAAAGGGTGCTTCTATAGTCCCTTTCTGAAAGAAAGGGTGCTTCTATAGGTCCTTTCTGAGAGAAAGCGGGCTTCTATAGACCCTTTCCGAAAGAAAACGGTCTTCTATAGACCCTTTCTGAAGGAAAACGGGCTTCTATAGACCCTTTCTGAAAGAAGGGGTGCTTCTATAGTCCCTTTCTGAAAGAAAGGGTGCTTCTATAGTCCCTTTCTGAAAGAAAGGGTGCTTCTATAGGTCCTTTCTGAAAGAAAGGGTGCTTCTATAGGTCCTTTCTGAAAGAAAGGGTGCTTCTATAGGTCCATTCTGAAAGAAAGGGTGCTTCTATGGTCCCTTTCTGAAAGAAAGGCTGCTTCTATAGTCCCTTTCTGAAAGAAAGGGTGCTTCTATAGATCCTTTTTGAAAGAAAGGGTGCTTCTATAGATCCTTTTTGAAAGAAAGGGTGCTTCTATAGATCCTTTTTGAAAGAAAGGGTGCTTCTATAGATCCTTTTTGAAAGAAAGGGTGCTTCTATAGATCCTTTTTGAAAGAAAGGGTGCTTCTATAGATCCTTTTTGAAAGAAAGGGTGCTGCTATAGTCTCTTTCTGAAGGAATGGCTGCTTCTTTGGTCCCTTCTATAGAAGAATAGTCTCCTTCTGAAAGAAAGAGTGCTTCTATAGTCCCTCTCTAACAGAAAGGCTGCTTCTATAGTCCCTCTCTAACAGAAAGGCTGCTTCTATAGTCCCTCTCTAACAGAAAGGCTGCTTCTATAGTCCCTCTCTAACAGAAAGGCTGCTTCTATGGTCCTTTCTTTAGAAGAATAGTCTCTTTCTGAAAAAAGGGTGCTTCTATAGTCCCCTTTTGAAAAAGTGGGCTTCTATAGACCCTTTCGGAATGAAAGGTGCTTCTATTGTGATAAAATACCTCAATTCAGCAAGCTTAATAGGGTTATTTTGTTAAAATACCTCAATTCAGCTAGCTGAATGGGGTTATTTTGGTAAAATACCCTAATCAAATACTTGCAGATTTTTATAAAAATATTCGTGGATTTTTTAAAGAATTTTTAAAAAATATTCGTGAATTTTTTATAAAAATATTAGTGGATTTTTTAAAAATATTCGTGAATTTTTTATAAAAACATTCGTGGATTTTTTAAAGAATTTTTAAAAAATATTCCTGGATTTTTTAAAGAATTTTTAAAAAATAGTCGTGAATTTTTTATAAAAATATTTGTAGATTTTTTAAAGAATTTTTAAAAAATATTCGTGAATTTTTTATAAAAATATTCGTGGATTTTTTAAAGAATTTTTAAAAAATACTCGTGAATTTTTTATAAAAATATTTTAAAAAATTTTTAAAAAACATTCGTGATTTTTTTTAAATATATTAAAGAATTTTTAAAAAATATTCATGAATTTTTTATAAAAATATTCGTGGATTTTTTTAAAGAATTTTTGAAAAGTATTAGTGGATTTTTTATAAAAATATTCTTGGATTTTTTTAAAGAATTTTTAAAAAATATTCGTGAATTTTTTATAAAAATATTCGTGGATTTTTTAACGAATTTTTAAAAAATATTCGTGGATTTTTTATAAAAATATTCGTGGATTTTTTAAAGAATTTTTAAAAAATATTCGTGAATTTTTTATAAAAATATTCGTGGATTTTTTAAAGAATTTTTAAAAAATATTCGTGAATTTTTTATAAAAATATTCGTGGATTTTTTAAAGAATTTTTAAAAAATATTCGTGAATTTTTTTAAAAATATTCTTGGTTTTTTTAAATATTCTTGGATTTTTTTAAATAATTTAAAAAAATATTTTTAGATTTTTTAAAAAAAATTCGTGGATTTTTTAAAAATATTCTTGGATTTTTTAAAAAATATTCTTGGATTTTTTTAAATACTTTAAAAAAATATTTGTAGATTTTTTAAAAAATATTCGTGGATTGTTTAAAAATATTCTTGGATTTTTGAAAGAATTTTTAAAAAATATTCTTGGATTTTTTATAAAAATATTCGTGGATTTTTTATAAAAATATTCTTGGATTTTTTTTTTAAAAATATTCAGCTAGCTGAATGTTCTTATTTTGGTAAAATACCTCAACTCAGCTAGCTGAATTGTGTTATTTCGGTGAAATATCACAATGAAGTGTTATTTTGTTATTTTGGTAAAATACCTCAATTCAGCTAGCGGAATAGGTTGATTTTGGTAAAATACCTTAATTCAGCTAGCTGAATGGGGTTATTTTATTAAAACACTTTTATTCAGTTGCCAGAATGAGGTTATTTTGTTAAAATAGCTCAATTCAGCTAGCTGAATGAGGTTATTTTTGTTAAAATAGCTCAATTAGGCTAGCTGAATAGGTCTATTTTGTTAAAATAGCTCAACTCAGCTGGCTGAATAGGGTTATTTTGTTAAAATAGCTCAATTCAGCTAGCTAAATAGGGGTATTTATGTGAAATATGTTAATTCAGCTAGCGGAATGGCAATATTACTTGCAATATATTGTTGTTATAAAAAGATTTCGGCAATTCAGCTGGCTGCATGGGCTTAAAGATGTGTATGTTTTTTAGCAAAATTCGTTACCTTTTTAAATATTTTCTACATAAATTCTTTCTTTTCTCTGGGTGGTTTTCTTTAAAACTCTTTAAACGTTTATTTCGGAGGGGCTATACAACTTTACTAATATTTAGATAAAGTGTGTATGTTTGTATTTACAAATACACAACTATGACATTTTGTATAAGATATGTGTGTGCGTGTGTTTGTTTCCTTAGATTCTAGAAGAAATATTTGTATTTAAAAGGGTTTTAATGGCTTTGTTTTGTGTATCCAACTATCCTATCTAAAGTTTGTATCTTGGCATATGGGATATGTATTTATACACACTATGTGTGTATGTATGTATATTCAACTATATATACCATGCATATATTTCTATGCATAGTTCTAAAAACCTTTGGCAAATATCTACACATCCACACAAATCTATTTGCTGTTTTTGTGTAGTCTTTGATTGTCTCTAGTCTTTGTTTGGCCATTTTAAAAGTTGTTGGTTCCTCAATAATTTTTTTTGCTTGGAATATCGTCGAGAACATACACAAAGAAACACACATACATAAATATATTTCAATATGGGACCCTTATAAATTTAGTTCGCCTTTTTCTCATTCGAATGAAAGACAAATTCTTTCAAATATCAGCTGAAGATGAAAACAAATACGAATAGTTTTTTCTGTTTGGCTTTCGCATCCTTTTCTTTTTTAATAAAAAATACGCCATTGTCTAAAAAACCAGAGCTCATCTATTTATCCTTGTCCTCCTATTATCCCAAAACGGGGGGATAATAGGAGGACGACATTGTATTTCCTTAAAGTACCACCTTTTGTTTGCCAAAACAGAAACTGATTGTCTTATTTTTTAGTTTTCAAGTGTTCTGAATTCAAATATCCTCAATAGTGTTTTTTTATGATTTCCCAAATCCTTTGTTGCTTGCGGAACAATTGAAATAACTGTAGTTTCGGTAGTTTTTTTCTGTGCCAAGTGGAGATAAAAGAACAACAAGTGAGAATACCTATGTAGTTTTTGTTTTGTAAAAGGATTTGTAGTAGAATTCTCAAATGGGATGGTAATACAACAATAACAACAAAAAAATCACTGGGAAATATAAGTCTTGGATTATATGTCACTCAAAAATTTAACTGAAAGGTTTCAAGGGGGAAATTTTAAGTTGGAGAGATCTCAAAACTTATTGAAACATTTTCGATTTGTGCTTCAAAAAAAAAACCTCAAGAATTACTCTAAAATCCTTTAAAATTTTCAATTTGTACAAGAAAACATTAGAAATTCTTTAAAAAATCCTCGAGACCTCCGTAGGAGACTTCTATAGAATAGAATAGCTCCATAGGAGGTTTCTATAGAATAGAAGTCCTCTGTAGGAGGCTTCTATTGAATAGAAGACCTCCGTAGGAGGCTTCTATAGAATAGAATACCTCCGTAGGTGGCTTCTATAGAAAAAAGGCCTCCGTAGGTGGCTTCTGTAGAATAGAATACCTCCGTAGGTGGCTTCTATAGAATAGAAGTCCTCTATAGGAGGCTTCTATTGAATAGAAGACCTCCGTAGGTGGCTTCTATAGAATAGAAGACCTCCGTAGGAGGCTTCTATAGAATAGAAGACCTCCGTAGGAGGCTTCTACAGAATAGAAGACCTCCGTAGGAGGTTTCTATAGAATAGAAGACCTCCGTGGGAGGTTTCTATAGAATAGAAGACCTCCGTGGGAGGTTTCTATAGAATAGACCTCCGTAGGAGGTTTCTATAGAATAGAATACCTCCGTAGGAGGCTTCTATAGAAGAGAAGACTTCCGTAGGAGGCTTCTATAGAATAGAAGACCTCCGTAGGAGACTTCTATAGAATAGAAGACCTCCGTAGGAGGTTTCTATAGAATAGAAGACCTCCGTAGGAGGTTTCTATAGAATAGAAGACCTCCGTAGGAGGTTTCTATAGAATAGAAGACCTCCGTAGGAGGTTTCTATAGAATAGAAGACCTCCGTAGGAGGTTTCTATAGAATAGAAGACCTCCGTAGGAGGTTTCTATAGAATAGAAGACCTCCGTAGGAGGTTTCTATAGAATAGAAGACCTCCGTAGGAGGTTTCTATAGAATAGAAGACCTCCGTAGGAGGTTTCTATAGAATAGAAGACCTCCGTAGGAGGTTTCTATAGAATAGAAGACCTCCGTAGGAGGTTTCTATAGAATAGAAGACCTCCGTAGGAGGTTTCTATAGAATAGAAGACCTCCGTAGGAGGTTTCTATAGAATAGAAGACCTCCGTAGGAGGTTTCTATAGAATAGAAGACCTCCGTAGGAGGTTTCTATAGAATAGAAGACCTCCGTAGGAGGTTTCTATAGAATAGAAGACCTCCGTAGGAGGTTTCTATAGAATAGAAGACCTCCGTAGGAGGTTTCTATAGAATAGAAGACCTCCGTAGGAGGTTTCTATAGAATAGAAGACCTCCGTAGGAGGTTTCTATAGAATAAAATAAAAACTGTTAAAAGTACAGTGGAAGTACCGTTGCCATAAGAGAGTACCCCCCTTCGATAGTGTCTCATATATTCAATTAGGTAGGTAAATGGTCCTTCGATAAGGAAATAATTAAAAAACAGTATTCGAACAAAACACTCATTCATCCTTTGAATTTTTTGAGCCCATGTTGCCATATCTGTTCATAAATGATTGAATTCGGGCAAATAGAAAAAAATATTCAAACCCCTTGGTATTATTCTAAATGGATTACCAAACCATTCAAATAAAGAAAAACTACAAACCAAATAATAAAAGAAAATCCATCTAAGAAAAAATGAAAATAAAACACAAAACAATTTTACAATTTCTTGTTTTAAAACAAAATAATAATTTATTAATTTTTTTCAATTTTTTTCGTGGTGATATTTTTTATGATATTTTTTCCAAATACAAATTGGTACGTTTATTTTGGGGGGAGAGGAAAAAATAATAAAATAAAAAAAAACACATTTATAAGACACTGTATGACTTAAATAATATAGGAAAAAATAAACTAAAAATCAAAAAATAATAATACAAATAAACAAATGGCAATTCTATACAAATAAAGGAATTTTCTTTAAACATATTTTTTATAAAAAAAAAATAAATAAACGTACACAAAATGCTATTTGAAAATAAAAATCATAAATTAAGTTCATAGAACTTTTTTTGTTACTTAAATTTTATACAAAAAAAAATTATAAAAAAATAAAAATATAAAATTAAGTATTTTAGTGATTTTTTTATAATATATTTATTTATTTTTTTAAATAATACTAACAACAATTTTTAAAAATTATGTGTTTTCTTTTGTAAATGAGGTAAGACATGGAGTATTTTTTTGGGGGGGTGGGGGGTTGGGGTAAGTTGGTGTGGGGGAATTTGGAAATAATAATAAAAAATTATTAAATTAAAACTAATGGAATTTTTTTGTTGTTTAGGGAAGTTTTGTTTTTTTGTTTGTTTCTTTGTATTTTAATTAAATTAAAAAATAATAACAATTTATTTTTATTGCTTATAAGACAAATCATACATATTACAAAATAAAAATCTAAAAAAATATGAGTATAAGGTATTTGTTTTTTAAATATGACACTACAGAAATTTTAAATCATGAGGTAAGCAAAATTATCATTTGTTTTCTTTTCTTATATTAAAAAAAATAATAATACAATTTAAAAATTATAATTATAAAAAACTAAAAAAAATATATATTAACACTAATAATCCCTGATATTTGTTTGTTATATTTATATATAAAAAATGATTTGGTATCACTATTTAGTTTTCTTTTTTGTTTACTTGTCGTCATTTTAAGAAAAAAAATCTTTGAGGTTATGTTTGGAAATTAACAATTTGGGTTTTTTTTTAAATTAATGGCATTTCCACGCATTGTCTTTGTTTTGATAAATACAAAATTTCATTGTTTTTGTATATAAAAATATATAGTTTTTTTTACAAATAATGAGTTTTTAGAGAGATGAGAGGAGAAGGTGAGAGTAAGAAAGACGGAACATACTTTTTTAATTCCAAAAACTTAAAAAAAATGTTTTTGGAGCAGATTGGTAGTAAATAAATAAAAAGTAAAAGTACTTTAAATATTTTCAAGAATTTTTTCTTAATTCTTGAAAATTAACATTAAAATTGTTGCTTTGTACAGAAATGAGAGAGAGCAGGGAAACCAAGAGAACAAAATTGAGAGCAGTAAAACCAAGAGAGAGAAAAATATTTTTCTTAAAATATTTTTAAAAGTCTAATTATTATAGCTACAAACTAATTTCATTGCAATTTATTGAAAGAGTAAATGAAATTGGCGCCCAATGTGGGTTGCAGTTTAGAAAGTAATATTTTTTCAAAATTTTATTTCCTCTTGAAAAAAGATTATTGCAATTTATTGAATATTTAAACGTGTAAATGAAATTGGCGCCCAATGTGGGTTGCAGTTTAGAAAGGAATATTTTTTTCAAAATTTTATTTCCACTTGAAAAAATACCAGTTTAGAAAGTAATATTTTTTTCAAAATTCTATTTCCTCTTGAGAAAAGACCATTGCAATTTATTAAATATTTAAATGTGTAAATGAAATTGGCGCCCAATGTGGGTCGCAGTTTAGAAAGTAATATTTTTTCAAAATTTTATTTCCCGTTGAAAAAAAGGCCATGGTATTCATTGTCAATCCATGATTTTTATTCAAAAAATATTGTAAGAAAAAGTAGTTTTGAATAATTTATGTGGTCCATCGAGAAGTGAATATTTTTTTGGAATAAACACGTTTTTTATTTATAAAATTCAAATTACCTACTAAATGAAATTGGCGCCCAACGTGGGTTGCAGTTTAGAAAGTAATATTTTTTTCAAAATTTTATTTCCCCTTGAAAAAAGACCATTGCAATTTATTGAATATTTAAATGTGTAAATGAAATTGGCGCCCAATGTGGGTTGCAGTTTAAAAAGTAATATTTTTTTTTCAAAATTATATTTCCCCTTGAAAAAAGGCCATGGTATTCATTGTCAATCCATGATTTTTATTCAAGAAATATTGGAAGAAAAAGTAGTTTTGAATAATTTATGTGGTCCTTCGAGAAGTGAATATTTTTTTGGAATAAACAAGTTTTTTATTTATAAAATTCAAATTACCTACTAAATGAAATTGGCGCCCAATGTGGGTTGCAGTTTAGAAAGTAATATTTTTTCAAAGTTTTATTTCCTCTTGAAAAAAGCCCATTGCAATTTATTGAATATTTAAATGTGTAAATGAAATTGGCGCCCAATGTGGGGGTTGCAGTTTAAAAAGTAATATTTTTTCAAAATTTTGTTTCCCCTTGAAAAAAAGACCATGGTATTCATTGTCAATCCATGATTTTTATTCAAGAAATATTGGAAGAAAAAGTAGTTTTGAATAATTTATTTGGTTCTTCGAGAAGTGAATACTTTTTTTGGAATAAACACGTTTTTTATTTGTAATTTTAAAATTACCTGCTATGACGGAATGTAATAGGGACAAGTACCTAATTATCATTGGTAAGCATTGATTTTAGTCTGCTCCATTCGAGAAAAAGCTATTAATCTTGAACCACGCTATCGAGACTTTTATGAAATGGTCCTTCGACCACATAACTCTTTGTTGAATATTTCCTTTACTGTTTAAAGGCTTTTTTGCAAAACAAATTTAAGTTTAGGGACCTCTATCTCGATAATCAACTATTAAAAACGCCATGGGAGCTTCCTTCGATATTGCCTAACTGAATTAGAACCACGCTATTGAGACTTTTATGAAATGGTCCTTCGACCATTTAGCTCTTGAATGAAAATTTTCCTTTAATGCTTAAGGGCTTTCTTGCAAAACAAATTTAAGTTTAGGAACCTCTATCTTGGTAATAAATTGTTAAAAACGCCATGGGAGCTTCCTTCGATATTGCCTAACGGAATTAGAACCACGCTATTGAGACTTTTATGAAATGGTCCTTCGACCTTTAACTCTTGAATAAAAATTTCCATTAATTAATTTTTAAAGACTTTCCCAGGAACGCCAAACAAATTTTAGTGTTTAGAAATCTAAATCTTGGCAATAAACTGATTAAAGTACAGTTGGAGCATCCTCACATTAAATGGTCCTTCGACATTGTCTCGTAAACTTAATTCGTTAGGTAAATGGTCCTTCGATATCATTATTTCTGGAAAATTTAGTCTCTAAGATAAATTTTTGGAGATTTGTGGTTTCAGGGCTAATTTTCTGGCCCAGAAAACTCAAATAGATTTAGATGGTCATTGCTCAATGTTCCTCCGTTGTTCTATGGACTAATGGGCATAATTTGTTACCGTTGTAATGGCAGATCAGAAGAGTTTGTGGACCTTCAATCACATAACTTTGTGGAATTCAGCATCAAATTGTTTCAAAAGGTGTCCATCATCATCCAAGCAGAAGGAAAAGCTGCAGATTGATCTTACGATGGTGCTAATTTTTCAAGAAGACTGTGACTTAATTATTAATGGTCCTTCGACATTGTCTCGTAAACCTAATTCGATGGGAAAATAGTCCATCGATCTCATTATTTCTAGAAAAATTTTTCACTAAGATACATTTTTGGAGATTTTTGGTTTCAGGGATCATTTTTCTGAGCGAAGAAACTCAAATAGATAAAGAAGGTCGTTGATTAGTGTTCCTCTGTTGGTT
Source organism: Musca autumnalis (assembly GCF_047663935.1). Taxonomy (NCBI): domain Eukaryota; kingdom Metazoa; phylum Arthropoda; class Insecta; order Diptera; family Muscidae; genus Musca; species Musca autumnalis. The sequence continues at coordinate 25,866,785 of NW_027411866.1, read as the reverse complement.
CTATGGACTAATGGGCATAATTTGTTACCGTTGTAATGGCAGATCAGAAGAGTTTGTGGTCCTTCGATCAGATCACTTTGTGGAATTCAGCGTAAAATTGTTTCAAAAGGAGTCATTCATGATCCAAGCAGAAGGAAAAGCTGAAGATTGATCTTGGGATGGTGCTAATTTTTCATGAAGAGCATCCTCACATTAAATGGTCCTTCGACATTGTCTCGTAAACTTAATTCGATAGGTAAATGGTCCTTCGATATCATTATTTTTAGGAAATTTTGTCTCTAAGATACATTTTTGGAGATTTGTGGTTTCAGGGATCATTTTTCTGAGCGAAGAAACTCAAATAGACGAAGAAGCTCTTCGATTAGTGTTCCTCTGTTGGTTCTATGGACTAATGGGCATAATTTGTTATCGTTGTAATGGCAGATAAGAAGAGTTTGTGGTCCTTCGATCACATAACTATGTGGAATTCAGCGTAAAATTGTTTCAAAAGGAGTCATTCATCACCCAGGCAGAATGAAATGCTGAAGATTGATCTTAGGATGGTGCTAATTTTTCAAGAAGAGCATCCTCACATTAAATGGTCCTTCGATATTGTCTCGTAAACTTAATTCGATAGGTAAATGGTCCCTCGATATCATTATTTCTAGAAAATTTTGTCTCTAAGATAAATTTTTGGAGATTTGTGGTTTCAGGGATAATTTTTCTGAGCGAGGAAACTCAAAGAGATTAGGAAGGTCATTGCTCAATGTTCCTCCGTTGTTCTATGGACTAATGGGCATAATTTGTTACCGTTGTAATGGCAGATCAGAAGAGTTTGTGGTCCTTCGATCACATAACTTTGTGGAATTCAGCGTAAAATTGTTTCAAAAGGCGCCCTTCATAATCCACGCAGAAAGAAAAGCTGAAGATTGATCTTACGATGGTGCTAATTTTTCAAGAAGAGCATCCTCACATTAAATGGTCCTTCGACATTGTCTCGTTAACTTAATTCGATGGGAAAATGGTCCTTCGATATCATTATTTTTAGGAAATTTTGTCTCTAAGATAAATTTTTGGAGATTTGTGGTTTCAGGGATAATTTTTCTGAGCGAAGAAACTCAAAGAGATTAGGAAGGTCATTGGTTAGTGTTTCTCCTTTGTTCAATGGACTAATGGGCATAATTTGTAACCGTTGTAATGGCAGATCAGAAGAGTTTGTGGTCCTTCGATCACATCACTTTGTGGAATTCAGCGTAAAATTGTTTCAAAATGAGTCATTCATCATCCAGGTAGAAGGAAATGCTGAAGATTGATCTTAGGATGGTGCTAATTTTTCAAGAAGACTGTGACTTAATTATTAATGGTGCTTCGATCCCTATATTATTATTTTTTCTAGAATTTTTTTTCTTTTAGATCAAATTTAGAGACCTGTGGTTTTAGGAATCATTTTGCCGGGCGAGGAATCCAAAAATGATTTGCAAGGTCAATGGCAACTGCCGTAGAAGCTGCAAATTATTCTTGGTTTCATTAAATGGCTTCTGCAAATTCTTTGGACAAATGGAACACTTCGATCTAATCATTTTGCCGTGCGAGGAACCCTATAATGATTCTGAAGGTCAATGCCAATTGCCGGAGGAGCTGCAAATGATTCTTAGGTTCATTAAAATGGCTTCTGCAAATTCTTTGGACAAATGAAACATTTCGATCGAATCATTTTGCCGTGCGAGGAACCCTAAAATGATTTGGAAGCTCAATGGCAACTGCCGTAGGAGCTGCAAATGATTCTTGGGTTCATTATAATGGCTTCTGCAAATTCTTTGGACAACTGGAACATTTGTTAGCCTTTTAGGAAATCGTTAACCGAAGACTTTTGTGTGGAAAAAAAACTAAGAATTATTTAAATTGGTCCTTCTGTCCATATAAATGGTCCTTCGATCATATTCCATCAAAAGCAAAAGCCGCAAATTGATCATCCAATGTTCCTATTTTTTTAAGAAAACTGTGACTTCATCATTAATGGGTTTTAAGGCCAAAAAACGGTCCTTCGATATTATTTTTTCCAGAAAATTCTGTCTTTGATATTATTTGTAGAGATATGTGGTTTCATCATATCACTTTGCTGGGCAAGAAAGCTCGCAATGACTTGGAAGGCCATTGATAATTGTCTGAAAAGCTGCAGAATGTCTTTCGGGTTCAGAATATTGCCTTCCATTGAATCTTTGGACTAATTGGAATATTTGTTGGCGTTTCTCTGTAATGGGAAATCGGTCTCAGAAGATTTTGTGTGTTAAAAACTGAAAATCATGTAGGAATCTTCTACAAATAGGTCCTTCGATCATATAATTTTATGGAACCCATTGTAAATTTGTTGAAAACTTGCGTCCATCATCATCCCCTGCAGGAAAATAGTGCAGATTGATATTACAATGTTGCTAATTTTTCAAGAAAACTGTATATTCATTATTAGTGGTCTTTCGAAGCCTAAATGGTCCTTTGAAGTTATATTTGGAGATTTGTGGTTTCAGGGATTATTTTGTTGGGTGAGGAACCTATCCAAAGTCATCTACAAAAATAATTTTATATAAATATAATGATACATTTTCTTTAAATCTGTCCTTCTTTCACATAATTTAGTTGGATTCCGAGTCAATCATCCAAAGAACTTCTATTCAATAAAAAACCCTTTGAAAGGGTCTACAAAACGGTCCTTCGATGCGCTGTTTCATGATATTTTGTTTTTTCGGAACAGTTTCAGCATTTTCTCACGTCATGGGGAATTCGTGGCTGGTATTCCTTTTACTTTTAGGGTTTTCGGAACAGTGAAAATTTTCAAAACTGGTTCTTCGGCACAGTTTCAGCATTTTCTCACGTCATGGGGAATTCGGGGCTTGCATTCCTTTTACTTTTAGGGTCTTCGAAACAGGGAAAATGTTCAAAAGATTGTCAGTAGACACACTTACAAAATATTCGTTAAAGTAAATTGAATTTATGGGAGAGAGAAAGAGAAAAAAGAGCTTCTCAATATTCTTTTCTACCCCCCCCCCCCTATTTCCCAAGAACTCAATTTACTTTGCCAAACAATTTTGCAAGTAAAGTATTCAAATGGTCCATCGACTATAAAAGGTATGCATTGATTGGTTTCAAACATAAATTTAGGGGCTTGTTTTTTTAGTTTTTGGCTCCTGGGATTTGAGGAAAATTTATTTATGGGGATATTTAATATATAAATCACACATAAGAAAAGAAGTGAAGAATTCAAATGGTCTTTGGCCATAAAAGGTGTCTATTGATGGGATTAAAAAGTAAAGGCGTGCATTGCTCTGTGGTCCTTCGACCATAAAAGGTGTCCATTGATGGGATTAAAAAGTAGAGCCTTGCATGCCTGTTATTATTCGCGTCTTAGGAACAGGGAACCGGAAGAATTAAGGAATTTAAATGGTCCTTCGATTCGAAAATGTTTGTCTTGGAGGGTTTTAAAAAACGGACTGGTGCTCCTGTAATTTTTCGCTTCGTGGTAACAGAGAACAATTGCAAAGATTTTAAATAAAATCCAGACGAAATAAAGAATTCAAATGGTCCTTCGACTATTAAAGGTAGGCATTCATGGGATTCATACACAAAATTAGCAGCTTAGATTCCTTTTATTTTTTCGAGCCATGGAAAGAACGAAAAATTGCTGATTTCAAATATAAATCATATAAGAATGAAAGAAATGGTCCTTCGACTGGAAAGAGTTTGTATCGAAAGGATTCAAGCAAACATGGCCTTTGAATTCATTAACAGAGGAAACTATATTTGAGCTAATGTTGAAATATTTCTTTTTTTTTGGTCCTTCGGGCAAATTATTTTATTTTTTGGGCCTTGCAAAGAGGGAAATTTTTCTAAGATTTTAAACATACCCCATATAAAGAAATAATAAAAGAATGGTCCTTGGACTATAAAAGCTATGGACAATTGAATTTATTGACAAAAAAATTTGACAATTGAATTTATTGACAAAAAAATTTGACAATTGAATTTATTGACAAAAAAATTTGACAATTGAATTTATTGACAAAAAAATTTGATCTAATGTTTGAATATTTCTTATAAATTTTACAACTTGTTGGTCCTTTTGGCAAATTTAAAAACATTTAAAGCTTCTCCCTATTGAATTTTCCTTTGACATCCTTTGTCATTAAACCAAGAAAATTTTGTATACAATTTACTCTACCAAAAAAAATACTAAAGGCATAACATTTTCGGCTAAGATTCCACACAATAAATCTTGAAACCTATTGTTCTGTTCCAGAACCTGCAATAATCTGCCATTTTCGATTTTTTTGACAAATTTATAAAGGAAAAAATTGTCAAAATTTCAAAACTAGTAGACTTTTACAGGTTCTAGGACAGAGCCTACTTTTTAGAATAAAATTTCGTGTAGTGTTGATTCTTTTCAAAAAAAATACAAAAGGCATAACATTTTCGGCTTAGGTTTCAACCTAAAATCTTCACATTTATTTGTCAGAGATATGGCTGTTAAAATTCAAATTTGTTTTAATTTCAAAATTTTGTTAATATTTAAAACTTGTCCAAGTCCAATCAAGTTATTTACAAAGGCAAACAATTTCAAATATAACAAAATTTCAATTTGTTAAAAAATTTGAATTCATTTGAAATACCGACGGGTTTTCTTTGACCAATAAGAGGAGAAAATTTCATCAGTTTAATAACTTTTCAAAGGAAAAACTGTGGGGCCTATGGAATTTGGAGGATTCAAATTTAACAGCTAATGGAATTTGAGATTTGACAAAAAGCCCAAGGGAAACATTTTTCTGGAAAAATGCATCGCATTCAAATTTTACTGAATATTATTACAAGGAAATGAATGTATCTTTTTCCCATTAAAATTTGAGTGACAGGGAACGGACTTCAGATACAAAAGAAGGAGAACTTATTCTTGTGATAATGATTTCACTTCAAAGCTTATGCCAAAATTAACATCTGATGGACTTCAAGTACTATAAAATTTATCTCCGGACCTGCTTGCTTTAAAAACGTACTTTCGAAAATGGTGATAATTGAAAATTTTTTCTGCCGTTCTTCCACATCATTAAAAAGAAAAGGAAACATTTTTCTGGAAATATGCATCGCATTCAAATTTTACTGAATATTATTACAAGGAAATGAATGGATCTTTTTCCCCATTAAATTTTGAGTGACAGGGAAAGGACTTCAAAAGAAGGAGAACTTATTCTTGTGATAATGATTTCACTTCAAAGCTTGTGCCAAAATTAACATCTGATGGACTTCAAGTAATATAAAATTGACCTGCTTGCTTTAAAAACGTACTTTCGAAAATGGTGATAATTGAACATTTCTGCCGTCCTTCCACATCATCAAAAAAGAAAAGGAAACATTTTTCTGGCAAAATGCATCGCATTCAAATTTTACTGAACATTTTTACAAGGAAATGAATTGATATTTTTCCCATTAAAATTTAAGTGACAGGGAAAGGACTTCAGATACAAAAGAAGGAGAACTTATTCTTGTGATAATGATTTCACCTAAAAGCTCATGCCAAAATTAACATCTGATGGTCTTCAAGTACTATAAAATTTATCTCCGGACCTGCTTGCTTTAAAAACGTACTTTCGAAAATGGTGATAATTGAAAATTTTTTCTGCCGTTCTTCCACATCATTAAGGAAACATTTTTACAAGGAAATGAATTGATATTTTTCCCATTAAAATTTGAGTGACCTTTCCCTGACACTTCAGATACAAAAGAAGGAGAACTTATTCTTGTGATAATGATTTAACTTCAAAACTCATGCCAAAATTAACATCTGATGGACTTCAATATTATAAAGTTTGTCTCTGGACCTGCTTGCTTTAAAAACGTACTTTCGAAAATGGTGATAATTTGAACATTTCTGCCGTCCTTCCATATCATTAAAACATTTTGAAATCAGACTTTATGAAAAATATTAATGGACGCAAAAACGTACTTTCGAATATGGTGATGAAAATTCTAAAAAAAACTGCTTTTAGATGCCAAAAGTACATCCTTTTTTCTGGATTAAGTGTAACTTTCCAGGTCTCATTTACACATCACGATACTCAAATATCTCAGGTGGACCAGATCTCAAAACGTACTTTCGAAAATGGTGATAATTGAATATTGCTGCCCTTCTTATATTTCCGTAAAATGGATGAGCTAAAGGTGCCTTTTGGCATAGGCCTTATTAAGGATTAAGTGTAACTTTCCAGGTCTCATTTACACATCACGATATTCAAATATCTCCGGTGGACCAAATCTCAAAACGTACTTTCGAAAATGGTGATAATTGAACACTGCTGCCCTTCTTATATTTCCGTAAAATGGATGAGCTAAAGGTGCCTTTTGGCATAGGCCTTATTAAGGATTAAGTGTAACTTTCCAGGTCTCATTTACACATCACGATATTCAAATATCTCCGGTGGACCACATCTCAAAACGTACTTTCGAAAATGGTGATAATTGAACATTGAAGCCATCCTTGTATTTCCGTAAAATGGATGAGCTAAAGGTGCCTTTTGGCATAGGCCTTATTCAAAATCTTCGTATTAGTCTCAAAAACGTCCTTCCGAAATTCAGACAAGATATTGTACAGGTTTATGAGAAGGGTTTGAATTTATGAAAATAAAACTTTGCTGCTTCCCTTACACTTTAGCGAAAAACGTACTTTGAAAATTGTGTTAAAAATTAAATCATTTTGGAATAGTTTTAAGGACTCCAAGATTATTTTAAATATTTAAAAAACGTGCTTTTGAAAATGGTGATATTAAAGATATTCTACTTCTCTCATTAAAAAATCCTAACTCCATTGAGGATCAACTTAAAAACGTGCTTTTCGAAATTAGTGATATAAAAGATTTTTCCTACTCTGTTTTCTTAAAATACTCTCTCTTCCAGGATTATTTTAAATATTTAAAAACGTGCTTTTGAAAATTGTGATATGAATGATATACTACTTCTCTCATTAAAACAAATCTAACTCCATTGAGGATCAACTTGAAAACGTGCTTTTTGAAAATGGTGATATAACAGATTTTCCTTCTCTGTTTTCTCTCTCTCCCTCTCTCTCTCTCTTCCATTGAGCTTCAACAAGCACAAAGCAACAATTGTTCAAGTCTTTTTCTTTTACAGAACCTCTCTTTCCATTCCATTCTCTCATTCTATATTCCCCTCTCTTTCCGCTCTCCTTCTCTCATCTCCCTAAAAATGTACTGAGCGGAAAAAAGGAAACAACCCTTAGAAAACAATTTTAATATATAGGAATTTCTTGTTCAATAATTTGATAGGACTGTTGCTGATCACTGTGCAGAAGGTGGTGGTGGTGGTGATCCTGCTGTTTGGCTAATAGAGAAAATTCACCACTGCCACCACCGCTCTCCATTAATTGTTGTTGCTGTTGTTGCAATTGCCTTTGCTGCTGTTGCTGCTGAATCTGTTTCTCATAATTTTCTATGCTAATATATTCTTCTTCATCCAAATCATTTGGATCATAGTCATCTAATTCTTCTTCTTCTAACAGCTCATCATCATCAGCAGCAACATCATCCAAGGGATGCATAGCTTGTTGTTGTTGTTGTTGAGGAGTTTGCAGCAGACGCTGTTGTTGCATTAGCGATGGCGAGGGTGAAGAGGCAGATGTTTCATAAATCGTTTGCAACATTTGTCCCCCACCGCCCATTGCTTGTGGTGGCGGTGGTGTAGCTGTGGAGGAAAATGAACTATTCGAGGCCGAGGCTTGGGGATTTTCCAAACCTAAATTAATTGTATCTTTGGATTTCTTTTCAACCTTAACAAAGGCAGCAATGCCACCACGAGCACCACCACTAGCACTACTACTACTACTGGAGGAACTCCTTGACTTCTTAGGGGCCACCCGTGGCCTACTATGCGTTTCCATGTGCTTACGCAAATGATCTTTGCGACAGAAACCTTTTTCACATATCTCACAGGTGTGTTGCTTGTTGCCGGTGTGTATGGCCTCAATGTGCCGTCGCAAATCGGTTTTATGATGGAATTGCTTGGGACACATATCACATTTATGCGCCTTATCGGTGGTCTTATGTTTACCCAAATGGGTAATGTAAACCTCTTCGGTTTGATAGCGTTTACCGCATTTCTGACAACGAAATGGATACTCACCGGAATGGAAACATTTGTTGTGCTGGGTCAGGTAACAGATTTTGGTGAATTCCTTGTCACAGGGTATGCATTTGATGCGGCCACTGGGCAATACGGTAACGGGTTGAGCTCCCACGGAACTGGAAGTGCTGGGGTTGCGTTTACGCTTGGTGGCTGGTACAACGGCTGGTTTCTTGCTCTCCATCTTGAGGGGTTGTTTCTCTTCGATTTCTTCCATTAGCTGAGTTTGTTGAGGTGGTGGTGTCGCTGCGGCTGAATCCATCATCTCTTGTGGTTCCGATGCATTTCCATAATTGTTGTTTATATAATCATCGGAGTATTTGTAGGGTTTCTGATCCATAGAAGTACTGGATGATGGTGTCAGCGAGGGAGAATAAGCCATGGATGATGGCACCACGGTCACTGTTGTACTTGGCTCTTGTTTGTATTGATAGGATATCGGCGGTAAATCACCTTCATGTGGTGACCTTTGGGCTATGTAGGGGTTATAAGAAGCCTGGCTGTAGATTGTTGTGGGGCCACCAGTTGCAGCATTTGTGGCCGGTAACAATTGCACCAATTGACCATCTTCCATTTGTATGAACTGTTGATGATGACCCGCCGTTGAGGTGGGTACCAAATTGCCATAGGCATCGATGGTATAGACCTCAGCATTGGCCAGTTGACTGATCGACGGCAACTGTCCATTATTACCACCCGCCGACGACGACGCATTACCAATAATAGTGTGATGATAGGTCAGCGTGTGGTCCAGCGGCTGCAGTACCGAGCCCTGCTGTTGCAGTTGGTGGTACGATGGAATGTTGGTGATGCTGTTGGTGGTGGTGATGTGCGACGGCAGCATGTGCTGGGTACTGGTATTGATTGTGTCCAGCTGCTGCAACTGCGGCTGCTGAGTACTGACTAGCGGCTGCAGCTCCGTAAGCTGCTGCTGCTGCTGCGGCATGAGGTGGCTGGGCCCCAGCATATTGGCCATACTGGTGGGGATGATAGTATCCTGCTGCGGCTGCTGCTGCTCCGTGGTGATGTGCTGCGGCTGCAGCTGCAGCATATTGTTGTGCTGCTGCGTGTTGATAGCCAAAGGCATGTTGATGTAAGGCTGCTGCTGATGTTCCATTATATTGGGATGAAGCAGCTGCTGCTGCTGCGGCGGCGGCGGGGTTGGCGTGAGGGTATAGGTGCCCTGCGGCGCCATTTGCTGCTCCAGCTCCAGTTGCTCCCGGTATTGCTGGTGGGAGATAATAAGGGGCGAGTGGACTTGCATGTTGCTGTGAGTGCTGCTGGGTGTGGTGTTGTGATAGAGACGCTCCATGTCCGCTGCCTGGAGCTGTTGCTGCTGATGCGGGTCCAGCTGATAGTGCAAGTGATGCTGTGACTGTTGCTGCATGTGGTGGTGTGCCGCATTGTGAGCCGACGCTTCCTGGTCCGCCGCTTCCTCGGCCATTGGTGAGTGAATGCTGTGATCCAATTCCTCCTGTTTCACATAGTCCTCCTGCTGTTCCTGCTTCGGGGTGAGTGGATGCTGGGGTTCCGTGAGTACCCCCACTGCTTCCTCCAACTCCTCCTCCCCCGCCAGTTCCTCCTCCTCCGCCTCGTCTTCCAGATCCGGATCCTGTTGATCCGGGTCTTCCGTTGCCGCCTCCATGTGCTCGTTCTTTGTGATAAGCATTGTTGTTGTTGTGGTGGTGTTGTTGTTGTTCAGCAGGCCCCTCATTTGGGAGGACGGCATTGGCATTGTTTGTTGGTGTGTCGTTGGGACGGAGGGGCCTGCTAACGCGTTTGGGTGACCGTTCATAACGGTTTGTGGATGAGAGCCGGGCTGTTGGGCGCCAGCCATTGAGGAAGCATGCTGTGGTGAAGCGTTTGTCGTTGATTGAACTTGCGGCATGTATGGATACTGCTGCTGTTGTTGTTGTTGCTGCTGCTGCTGTTGATGATGATACATGCTGTTGGGCGAGGGTGTGGCAGCATAGTGGGACATTGGCGTCAAACCACCAGCTGCCGTCTGGGGCCCGCCATAGTCATGCGGGCTATTCGGCGGTTCGGGAGGTATAACTGGATTGGGAGGTTGTTGTTGTAGGGCGGCGGCATTGGCTGCTGCAGCGGCCGCAGCAGCTGCTGCTGCACCACCACGGCGACTAGGTTTCGAGGAACCCTCTCGAGCCGGATGATGATGAGCCGAGATGGGTAAAGTGGCTGGATCCGGTTGACCACTGGATTTTACGGCATTCTTGTGCAGCGTGGTATTGTAGTGCCGCTTGAGGTGACCTGAACTGGTGAACCATTTGTTGCAAGCTGTGCAGTTGTAGGTTTTGGGCCGTCGGGCCTCATTGGATTTCCAGTTGGCGGCTTTGGTACCCAAATTGGTGCTGAGGGCCGAACTCGAAGAGGGTGGTTCAAAATTGCCACTGCGGAATTGTTGATTTCCGCCTGCTTGTTGAACGCCATCTGGCCCCCCACCACCAGTTGTGGTCGAGGGGAATTCTGCTGGACTTGATGAAACTGCCGGCGGCATCATTTGTTGACCACCCGCCGGTGCTGTGGGATCAAATGATTTATCACTCATGTATTGGGTATCTCCGGGATATTCATTCTTTATCATGGGATATTCCGATTTAATGACATTGGAACTGTTGCTCACATGATAGGGTGAGTCTTTGGGCGAGGGATAATAGGGTGAATGATTTGGCATGCTTTTGGCACTGCCATCATTGGAATTTTGCTGGAGGTAGGGTGGCAAACCTTCGGTGGATTGTTGGTCCCATGATGCCATGCCGGCCCGTTGTTGCATGCTGTGCATGGATTGTAGGGGGTCTGTGGATGACATGGCCGAAGCATGATGCATCATGCCACCGCCGACACCTGGCATTAGCCCTTGGCCGCCGGGAGGATACAACATTTTTTGGCTATCCAAGTCAAGGATTTCTCCAGGATTACCACCACCACCTGATTGCTGTTGTTGAGATGGATGCTGATGTGAAGGATGCTGCTGTGAGTGTTGCGAGGGAGGTGTTTGTTGTGGCTGTAACTCTTCTTTGATGTACGGTGAACTGGCATAGCCGCTGCTGGCATATGGCGAGGCACCATGCACATTGGCTATATGCTCTTGCAATTCCGTATCATTCGTACACATTATGCCACACTTTTTACATTGGGGTGCCCCACCAGCACTGGTGGCCGGAGAGCTGGGATTGCCGGCACTCATGCTGCCTATGCTGCTGGCACTGCCACTCATTTGCATTTGATTGCTGGAAGATGAAGGACTAGTTGAGCTAACAACACGAGGACTCATGACACTTGAGCTGGCCGATGATACCACGGGCGCCGACGAATGTGAATTGACCGCGTCCAGCGCATTATTCGATGAAGAGTTTGCAGAGGGTGGGGGTTGGGGTGTTGAGCCGCCACCACCACCACCATTGGTGGCAGAGGAGGACGACGATAACCCTGAGGTGGGTGTGTGTAGGTAGGGATGATAGCGAACACCCGTTGTCTGTTGTTGATGCTGTTGCTGCTGTTGTTTACTGTAATCCGTGGCAGGATACATATTGGAGTTTTGAGAATTCGAATTCATGTAATCCATGGAGTTGCTTTGTTGTTGGTGCTGCTGTTGTTGTTGTTGCTGCTGCTGATAGAATTGTTCATAGCTATTGAGATAGGAGGGATAACCGGAATGTTGATTGGGTGTATGGGGTTGTGACTGTATATCCATGCTCGATGAACCATACATGGAGTGTTGGCTGCCTGGATACATTTGCTGTTGCATTGAGGTAGTTGTTGGCTGTTGTGGGCCACCGGCAGAATACATGTGATGATTGGCATATGGATGATGGGAAATGGGCCCCATGGAGCTGCTTTGTGTCTGTTGCATGTGATGAGATGTGGAGGATGAATTCGAGTGTTGACTATCATTGCCACCGCCGCCATTGTGGTGTGGCTGAGGTGTTCCTGGTTGATTATCACTAGAATCAGCTGCAGCTGATATTGTATTGCTGGTATTACCATTGTTGTTGTTCCCTGATGATGACGCCGATGATTGGGGCTGTGAAGAGTTTGCTGCTGCGGCTGAATGATTACTTGTATCCATGGCATCTCCGCCCTGTGATGAGGATTGTGATGAATCTATGATTCCGTTTGTATCACTGGAATTGGCATTACTGCTGCCCGAATTGGTTAGGCCGCCCATTGAACCGGGCGGCGGTTGTGTTGAGTTGGCCGGAGTTTGTACACCGGCCAACGATTCCGCCGTATGTAACGGCGGCATTTCTGTGGCCAAAGTAGCCATTGATTGCTACATTCGTTACGGCCGCTATTTTAAACAATTACCGATGATGAGGATGGCATGGAGTGGAAAGACGTAGATGATGTTGATGGCAACATAAGGAATATTCCAAAAAGAAATACACACACACAAAGGTTTGAGTTGAAGATTTGTTTGTGTGTGTCTGATGTCTGTGTGCCGATGAGAGCGATCAGTTAATGAACGCCTTGTTGATGTTGTTGCTACTGCAAGGATAAGTGAGTCCCTGAGTTTCTGCTTGTGCTGTGTATTCTTCGTAAGGGATTTTTTTGTTGTAGTTTGGCGTTGTCGTTGTGAAAGATTTCTTTCTTTTAGGTTACGGTTGTATCTAAATTATAAAAAACGAAAGAAAAGAAGAAAAAACTGGTTTTAGATGCCATGATTTTTTTTTTAATTTTGGTTGATTTTTGTTGTTGGTTTGTTGGCAAAATTTGTTTGCTTGGTTGGCTGGTTGGTTTTATTTTCGTTGATTTCATAAGAAAAGGATTTCGTTTGTTCAATATAAGGACACACACATTCACAAATTATTTTAAAAACTTTTACAAAATCTACTTTAAAATAAAAAAAAAGATTTTTTTAATTGTTTTTATTTAGGTTATTATTATTTTTTTTAAGTAAAATAAAATGACGCCTTAGTCTACTTCAGGGGCTCCACTCAATATCGTTTTGATACTTTTTGTGCATAGACAGGAAAAACGGCGCGCTAAGTTTTACTTTCGCTGATCGACACATGTTAGATCACAGCATTTTTGCAATGGAAATATCTTCAGATATACATATTAAGCATTAGAAAATTGTACTCAACCTCCAAATTATAAAGAAATGAAGGCCTCAATAGATAAAAATAAAAGAATACAGAAGAGAAGGGAAAACTAGTTCGAAATTGGCTCCCGTCCGTCTGTTGTAATCACTCTAGCGTTCGCAATAATTAAGCTAGGGAGCTACATTTTTGCACCCTAGTGTCTTTTTTCCATAGACTGGTCAGGTTCGAAGATGGACTATATCGGACCACTTTTTGGTATAGCCCCCATATAACGGTACCTCCCGATTTTCAGTATTTTGGTGATTTTAACTACATTTTTTTGACCAAACTGCCTGTAATTTGACAGTTAAGGTTCCTTGTGGTCACAAAACATCTCCACCAAAAATTGTCAACATAAGTCCATGTTTTCGTATAGCCCCCATATAGCGGTACCTCCCGATTTTTGGGATTTTAGCTAAATTTTTTTGACCGAACTGCCTGTAATTTGGCAGTTAAGGTTTCTAGTGGTCACAAAATATCTCCACCAACAATTGTCAAAATAGGTCCATGTTTTCCTATATTCCCCATATAGCGGTACCTCCCGATTTTCGGAATTTTTGGCATTTTAGGTACATTATTTGACCGAACTGCCTGTAATTTGGAACTTAAGGTTCCTAGTGGTCGCAAAATATCTCCACCAACAATTGTCAAAATAGGTCCATGTTTTCGTATAGCCCCCATATAGCGGTACCTCCCGATTTTCGGTATTTTGAGGAGTTTAGCAAAAATTGTACACCTAACTGCCTGTAATTTGACATTTGAGGTTCCTAGTGGTCACACAACATCTCCACCAAAAACCGTCAACATAGGTGCATGTTTTGGTATAGCCCCCATATAGCGGTAGCTCCCGATTTTCCGTATTTTGAGGATTTTAGCAAAAATTTTACACCGGACTGCCTGTAATTTGACAGTTGATGTTCCTAGTGGTCACACAACATCTTTTCCTTGGATGCCAATTGAAGAAGTGAGGATTTCCAGCATTTTGTCATGTTGTTCGATGGCGAAGGCTTTTTCGTTATCCACAAAATCCACTTCAATATTAAATAGATGTATAGATAGCAGAGCTTCTCTTATATCCATGCATTCTTTCAATCCAAATTTATCATATAATCCGTAATCGCTACTTTGTTTTGGTTGGCTTTTCTTAAGAATTGTGATGAAAGTTGATTTCAGCCAGTTTTGGGGGTATCGATTTGAGTCATAGATATAATTAAAGAGCGTTACGGAAAGATGTATGCGATTCGCCGTCTATTAATTTTAGCAACTCGGAAGAAATTTCTGGTTCAAAAGCATTTTCAATATATAGTAATTTTATTGCGGATTCCATCGTGGCTTTAGAGATTGCGTATAAGCTGGAACGTTGACCGTAGTAATTTCGGAAATCAATCAACAATTGATTCGTGCTGGATCTAAAAAAGCCCCTAAACAATTTTTGCCGAGATCGTACGGAATTCGAATGGCAAAAGTTTCCATTTCTGATACCGTAATCGCATGCAAAACAGGTCCGAATTTATGTGAAGCGGTTCGCAGAATTCGGAACGTTTTGTCGGAGGAAATTCTGAATGCTTATTGGAGTTTCTTGACGATTTACTTTAGAACAATTAAAGAAAATTCGAAGGTAAATTCTGATATTTGCCTGAAATTCGGCCAGAAGTATGAAAAAGATAGTATGTTTAGACTTTTTCAGATTTTCGACCATAAGAACTAAAACATGTGCAGATTATACTCAGAGAAATTCATCAGAAAAGCTAAACACTTTCAAATGCAAATTTAGAAAATCCGGTAAATTTTCTAGAACAGCTTAAGAAAACTTCGAAAATAATTCTAACATCAGAGCGCTCGGCAAGAATTGTTTATTGGGAAGCTATGCTTTGTCCGTATTCTTTGCAATTTGTTGAACTTATTTCAGTTTATTATTTTCGTTTCGATTCGAAATACTTATCAAGGAATAATTATTTTTATAAACTTAGAATCGATACAATCTAGACCAACGGCATTCGATTTTCGGCGAGTAAGGTTTACTAAAATAAATTTTATTATGAAGATTCAAAAGAATCCATCATCTTCTTAATCATTCATTGAGATAATTTTATGTGCGAAGTTGGAGGAATCTATTTGTGCAGGAGTGTCGAAAGGGTTGGGTTTTTTCTTCAATTCCATTATTTTAGGCATAATATTCGATATATTTTTAGAATCTACGGCAATATTAAATTTTGTATGAATAGTATTGAGTTTTTGCAGCAATAATGTGTTTATCAAGAGTTGTTCTTATTATTATTTATTCCTTTTTACTCCAATGTGGAGCATAGGGCCACAACAAAATTGTTCCATTCTAGTCTATTTAATGCTAAATATTTACTCGCTGCTTCTGCGTCGACAGACCTTCTCCATGTATTTGCCGGTCTACCTCTCCTCCGGCTACCTTGCGGATTCCACTCAAGCGCTTGTCTGGCAATGTCATCTCTGTCCTTCCGTAGGGTATGGTCTATCCATTTCCGTCTCGTTATTTCTATGCTAACCGGTTCCTGTTTAGTTTCCCGCAACAGTGAGATGTTCGATATGGTGTTGGGCCAGAATATGCCCAATATTCTACACAAGCACCTGTTTATGAAGACTTGCAGCGATTTAACCTCATTTATCGCTGCGTTCCAGGTTTCACATCCATACAGAACTACAGATTTAACATTCGAGTTAAATAACCTTAATTTTGTTTGCCTGGAGATAATTTGGGAGCGCCACACGTTTTCCAATGCACCAAACGCGCTACGTCCTTTTTTTGATTCGGTGTACTATATCTTCCTTACTTCCACCACTGTCATTTATTATGCTCCCAAGATATATGAAGCAGCTAACAGTTTCAATTTCTTTACCGTCGATGGTAATGTTTGATGTCATTGTTGTGTTAATGAACATCACCTTAGTTTTCCCAATATTTATCCTCAGCCGGTTCTAGCTGCATAGCAATGAATGCTTTGTAAGTTTGCGGCCATGTGTGAGTACTTGTGGGTGAGCAGGCATATATCATCAACATAGAGTTGTTCTGGCTGAACGATATTCTTCGCAAGGTTCAGATGTTTTAAAATCGGGTTTCTTTTAGGATCACGCCATATATCTGGCTCGCTTAACATTCCATTGACTTTTCGATTGAGCGGGTAAATTCAATTTGAGTCAATATTGATGGCAAAATTAAATTTTCTTTGAATAGTATTGAGTTTTTGCAGCAAAAATGTTGGGCGCCACCGCGGTGCATGCCGTTCAGACTAGGCGATAACTGTAGATCCCATTTCATTGAGCTAATATGAATCGGGGTGCACTCATTGATATGAGAGAAGTCTCCCTTGTCCCGCATGGGATATTTGTGGAACAATTATAATGTTGAAGTAGATGTTTGATATGGCTCAGGTAGCTTGAAATGCTGTCTGGATCTCTAGCTCGTTTAATATTCTATTTAATTTGCGATTGAGCGGGCAAATTCAATTTGAGTGAATAGTATAAAGTAACGGGTGATTTTTTATCTATTTTCTTTTTGGCAACACTGGTTTTTTGGTGTTTTGTTTTACTGTCAAACATCTTCAGTTTGGTCTATAATTTAACAATGAATCGTCTTAAAAACGAACAACGCTTGCAAGAATGCAAGAATTGAAGCCGAACGACCTACCGCAACGTAGAATTTTTGGAGAATGGGCTCTTGGTAAGTTGGACGAAGATCCACTTTTTTATCGAAAAATTGTGTTCAGCCGCTTAGATCGTGCGATTTAACGCCTTTAGACTATTTTTTGTGGGGCTATGTTAAAGCTCATGTCTATACACACAAGCCCGCTTCAATTGACATATTGGAAGACAACATTGATGCATTTATTCACGAGATACCGGCCGAAATGTTGGAAAGAGTATGCCAAAATTGGACTAAGCGGATGGACCATTTGAAGCGCAGTCACGGTCAACATTTGCATGAAATAATCTTCAAACATTAAATGATATGGACCGTACTATCGATTCAAATAAAGATATCAGGCATTTTTCTGAATTTTATGTTTTTTTTTTTCTAAAAAACTTTCCTATAGTTCTTAAAAAATCACCCGTTATTTGCAGGAATAATGCTTTTCTTAATGGTGCTTATTGCTGAGCGTTATTCTTTATACAGCTTGAGTATTCTATCTCTCTAGGCCTGCTGTTACAGTTGAACTTCCTCAATTACCAATCCAATTTTCAGTAACATAGGGCTTCGATAACATTATTCCAATATATGTAGGTATTCTTTATTACCTTGGATTTATACGCCAAATATTTTGCCATACAACAGACCGACGGGAAGATTTGGAACCCGAAGTATCAAGTATTCTTGTGCTTATACTCTCCTTTAATTTTGTTAATTTGTTGCCTAACAAATTCTCATTTTATTTTAAAGTTTTTGCCTTTTTAGGGGCGAAGGTCATTATTTGTGAGATTTAATTAATTTAATTAATCGATTAATTAAATTAATTAAATTCTCATTTTAGTTGCAATTTGGATGTGAATAACGTTCATTTTGTATTTCTGTCTCTGGCTTAATCTATGCGACGGATATTCCGTTTTCTGTGGCATCTTCTGTGGATTTTGCGAAATTTTTGTAATTACGAGGCTTTTGGCCAAACTTGAACATTTTCATGCCAACGCATATTACATAGTCTGGGGTTTAGAGGATTTTTTTTATTGCTTGAGTTGGAGTATTCCCCCATTTGGCTCAACCTCATTTATTACCCTCTATTACAGAGAGTAATGTTTTTCAAAACGAACTGACTGTGTTGCAAAATTTTACTGATCGCTACCAATATCATGATTTCATCCCGGCGAAGCGAATTATCAATTGGCTTCTCAGTTTTTGAAATGATGCCACTTTTTAGCGAAAAACCGAACTCTTTTAAGTGTCTAGTATTCCCATATGAATGAGAATCACACTCACTTTTCGGTTTTTCCAAAGAAATA
Source organism: Musca autumnalis (assembly GCF_047663935.1). Taxonomy (NCBI): domain Eukaryota; kingdom Metazoa; phylum Arthropoda; class Insecta; order Diptera; family Muscidae; genus Musca; species Musca autumnalis. The sequence continues at coordinate 25,848,561 of NW_027411866.1, read as the reverse complement.
CCAAAATCAAAATATTCTTCAACATGTCAGCACGTATCAACTAAGAATTCATCGAATTCTGTGAGTTGAAAAGAACATCAACACAGTTGCCTGTGATGGAATTGTTGTTGGAATTTTGTTTTTAACAAAGTTCCCCTGCGCGTGCCTCCGCAGTTTTTTGTTTGTTTTGTTTATTGTTGAAGATTCAATCTCATTTGATTGCTTGAGTTGGAGTTGGTTTTTTTTATAATTGGGATGGCTGACTACCTCCGCAAAAGATGCATATCATTATATATTAGACAAAAATTTCCATCTCTGATCCAATTTTCATTGTAATCCAAGTGGTGTTCCTAAACTAGACTTTAGCCATATATATATTTTTGACTTAAGTACTACAGTTTAGCATCAGCGTCTGTTGCGCAATGAAATTGATGATGGAAACTGTTGTTCTGTTTAGGGAAATTCCACAACATTTAAGGCTAAAGTCATGTTTTGAGCCCGTCACCGGAACAAGTGGACATTTTTACCATGGATAGCCCTTGGGGTCCTGAGTAAAACGATATATGTACATATTTTCTTGCGGAAGTACATGCTTCTCATCGTAATCCAAGTGGTGTTCCTAAACTAGCCTTTAGCCATATATATTTTTGACTTAAGTACAGTTTAGCATGACCGTCTGTTTCGAAATGAAAGTGTTACCATAGATATATACTGTTGTCCTGATATTGATATAGAACAACTTACGGAAATTTCAAAATCTTTATGGCCAAAACAAGTTTTCATTCCGATACCGGATCTAGTTGACATTTTTATCACGCTCTTGGGGTCCTGAGGGTGAAGATCTAAATATTTTCCAGTGGAAGTACATGCTTCTCGATATATGGCCCTTCAAAGTTCCGTAAGTACCCATGTTATTTCGAATTATTCCGTCCCAAAACTTAACTTGATCCGAGAATTTGGACGTGAAGTGTTGAGCGTATTTTAGATAGACACATCTGAACTACTGAGTTATAATTTGTAGCATTCACGGGGAATTTTTGGGTTAACTTGTTTAAGAAATATTCCGAATGGTAAACAATTTAAAAGGTCTTTGGCATCTTACTTAGATTTATACAAGCTGAGCGGAAAGCATAGCATTTCTGAGACTTTTTGGTAAATTTAAGGCTTCATATCGGCAAAATTCTTTGCCTTTGAGGAACAAATTTCCTTTACCGACCTTTTGAAGAAAAAAATACAAAAAAAAAATCCTTTAAATTGCAAGTTTTCTTATGGACAGGAGCAAATTTCCTATGGACAGGAGCAAATTTCGGCTACGCGAACAATTTTTTTTTAATTTTTATTTGAAAATTTTGTAAAAAAAAAACAAATTACATTTGAAAGAGGAAAAAATGTTAGATGATAGCGAAGCCGCCCCACAATCTATGTGTCTGAGGAGCCTTCCTAAACCAAAGGCGAAACATGTCATGTCACACAGTGGTGGTTGTGTGGGTTCGTATCGTCAGCTTTCCTTTTTCAAAAAGCATCTTGGTCAGTAAGCTCTTCTCTAAAGAGAAATTAATTTTTTTTTTTAAATCGTAATTTTTTTCCAATTATACAAGGGAATTTTCGAAACTTTGGAGGCCTATATCTCGGGAAGTATACATTTCCGCAACCAAAGAAATACATCGTTGGAATCGGCATGGAAAGTATTATCTGTGGAAATTGTTTTCATAATTTTCTGCGGTAGGTCGGTAAAGGAAATTTAAGCTCCTTTGATAGGTACTTGAGTGCGAAGGTATCCATAATATAAGAACAGTACATTAGTTTTAAATAATAAGAACATCGCTGCAAATGCTTCATTTATTTTTGAAACAGTTTTGACTACACTAAGATTATCGATACATATGGTCTGTTCCCGTACTTTATAAAGTGGTAAAAGTCGTAAACGATTTTCATATAAATTTTGTGTACGGGAACGCAAAATGTGTAAAAGTGGTAAAAATTGTAAAAACTTTTTAGTTCTGGAACAGAGCTATATTAAAGTTCGCTCTTCTTTTGTAGCATGAGCAATAGCTGTTTTAACAGCGGATACCTAGTCGGATTAAGACCAAACATTTATCAAGAGATGCCCCTAATGTAGACTTAAGACAATTTTTTTTAAATGTATTTCTACCTATGTATAATATTTTAGAAAAAAATATTTTGTTTTAAAAATATTTTAACAATAATTTAATTAAAAAAAAAAACAAAACAAAAAAAATATTTCATAATTATGTTTGTATAATAAGTTTGTGTTGAAAATTTCGGTTTTTCATATTCGTATAATTTCCATAAACTATAAGAAACAGCATCTTTGAGTTATTTTCTTCCATTTTCAGAATCTTTCAGAAATAATCACAGTTCGTAGATGTTACAATTTTATTTTATTTTATTTTTTTTTTTTTTGTTTTCTTAGTTCAACTATAAAAATATGACCCTGTTTTTGGATTTTATAATCACATTTTCCTTGTCCATTCCTCCAAACAATTCTTTTTTAAAGTTTAAAAACAAATTTCAAATTAAAAAAATTTTATAATTTGCTTTAAAAATTCCAGACTTTTCTTTAGCTTGTCAAAATGTTTGTTTTTGTTTTTAAGTTTTTTTTTTATTAATTTACGGGTATAGATTTTGTTTAATATATTTTTATTTGAATATTTCCGAGTTCTGTGTTTGATCAATAAAAAATAATTTTATTTTTTATTTTATCCAAGTGTTTTTTTTATTCACTTTCAATATCCATTGTTCTCTCGTTGTCCAGTGTGTTCCCCGAATAAACAGTTGTTTTTATTTTGTTTGTCTTTTCAATGATCGTTTAGCGATCGTTCTGCAATTTTCACTGTATTTATTTATTACTCTTTTGCAATTTGTTGTTGTTTTATTTGTTCTTTTATTATCCATCCATGCAATTCACATTTATTGTTCTTTATTTCAATTTTTTATTCAAATTTTTATTTTTTAATTACCATTTAATTCAATTGGAAACACCATATTTTTTTTTAATTATTTGCACTTGTTTGTTGTTAACGCGCGCGTTTTTGTTTATTTGATTTTTTGTTAAAAATAAAAATTAAACTCAAAAATTTTTTGTCGATAAATGAAAGTAACTAAAAATTTTAACGAATTTTGAATTTTGACAAATTTTTTGTTTTGCACTTTTCTTTCTTTTTTTGGAACATAAAATTTAACTTAAAATTTATTTAATTAATTTTTTCTTTTTTTGTTTTTTAATTTGTCCAAAAAATTTTATTTTGTTTTTAGTTTTCTTGTTTTTAGCCAAAAATGTTATGCCGAAAGTATTTTTTGTTGTTTTTTAAAGGAAAAAACTAAAAAAGTTGTAAAAAAGAAGTGAGGGCGCTTTAAAGCTTCGTCACCAAAATGCCAACCGCTCTGTAACACGCGCTGTCTAATTCTAAATTGTGTGTCCTGTTCAAATGACCGGCCAAGCCAGCAAATTACAAAACAGACAGAAAAGAAACAAACATGCACTCACCACACTTAAACACTGACACACACAGTCGCATAAACAAAAGTCACACACACACAGCAACAACAACGAATGCACACAAGAACGAACAAGCCAAGCCAGCGTTGTTCTTCGTTCATATGGCAAAAAATATACAAATGTTTGACGTTGGCAGCGACGCGACGCCAACATCTACTACGGCGTTGTTACTTCGAATGATGAACACGATGATGATGATGATGTTGTTCGGCAGCGTCAGCAGCACAACTATGCGACGCCAACGATGATGTGCAATAGATGCGCGCCAATAAACATTGTGGACACGAGAAACCAAAGAAGAAATAGTGATGAGAAGAATAGCCAAAGCAACCGACCATGCACAAACCAAATCAAACAGAAGATACAACAACAGCAGCAACAAAAAGGTAAACAACAAAGCAACACACAAATACACACACACAGGCAAACAAATAATGGTGATAATACTCGGCTCAACAACCAACCATACTCAATGACGAAATTAAAACTCTCTCTCACAAAACAACGAGATACAGAGAGAGAGCGTGACTTGAAATCACTGAGTTAGAATATAACTCAACAGAAAGAAAAACAACACACACACTTACAGCCTAGTTAACCAAAGCGAATGAAGAGTTAAGATAAAATAATGAAAAAATAATAACAACAAAATCATGCAAGAGCCATCATTATGTTGTTGTTGCTGTTAATCATTAGTAGTACATAAAATTTAATAACATAAAAAAAATAAAATAAAAACAGAATCAAATGAAATATTCTCAACTCTCACCTCACTCTCTCTTCCCCCTTGAAATGATTCTCACAGTTAAATCAATAATGACAACAACAACAAAATTGAAATTACTTAACAAAAATTGTTTGACCGTACCTAGTAACTCGCGCATTGCCATACATAATCGCTTGTTTGTCCTCTTCTTCGTTTTCGTTGTTTCTCCTTCTTCTATTCGATTTTATGGCAAAGTAATTAAAATTTTTGCACTCATTTTTACTATTTGAAAGAAATGAATCTTTTAAATAATTTTACAATTTGATTTGAATCAAGAATTTGAGAACAATCTCAATACATCCTCAGCAGCAGTGCTGCCAACGTAAAAACTAACTTCAATGATGCTGACAGAATGTTAAGTTTTATTCCCCCGGAATAAAGAAATTGTTAATTAGATACTGATTAGAATCGATTTAAAGAGGGAATCTCTTTAACGACCACGTAAGGCTTCTGTAGAATAGAAGGCTTCTTTAGAATAGAATATGCCGTTGAAACAGGCGTTTTAAATCTGAATATACAGACGTGTATTTAGAATATCACGGACCGATTTCATACCCAATGCCGAAATCCTGTGAATAATGAACTGCGAGAGGGAGTTGATCGATTTAATAAAGAGAACCTGGGACACATCCTGCGAAACCCCAAATACCAACTGATGCAAAATATGGGTACTACGGAGAACTATTGCTGGCACACCTGAAACAGTCAGAAAAGGAACTACATGGATAAGGACATGTATGTATGCATGTATACAAGTATGGAAGAGAATACGAAATTCTGGAAGACTTCTGATGACCTTCCTACTAGAAGCCTCCGACTTCAATAAAAAGCGTAAAAAGATGGCGTTAGAAGATTCTATAGGGTAGAAGGCAACAACAATTCTTCTAAAATAAGAAAACCGCCAAATGGTCTTCCTGTATTCTATAGAAGCCTCCTACTGAGGTCTTCTATTCTTCCTTTCTAAAGAAAAGAAGTCCCCGTTGGAGAATTCTAAAGAACATAAGACCTCTGAGCAAGGCTTCCATATTATATTCTAAAAAAGCTGTTTCGGAGGTCTTCTATTCTGTATAAACCTCCTACCGCGACCTTTAATGCCATAGAAACATCCTTCGGAGGAATTGAAGGACTATAGAAACCTCCGTTTATTTTATAGAAGCCTCCAAGGGAGTATTCTTTATATTCGAAGGCCTCCAAAAGGGGCTTCTACTGGAGAAACAGCCAAGCGAAAGCCTCATATATATTTAACAAATCACCTTCAAGGGATGCTTCTATATCTTAAAAGGGGTAACAAAGGAGGTTTCTATAGATGGGAGGGGTGCTTATGTAGAATAAAAGGACTCCCAGGGAGGTTTACATATATAGAAATGAAGAATGCTTCCTCCAAAGGCTTCTATAGCATATAAGGTCTCCGAGGGAGGCTTCCGAATAATAAAAGCTTTCTATGGAATATAATTAATCCAAAGTAAGCGTCTATAGAATAAAAAGAAACGGATTCTATGTACGAGATTTCTATAGAAAATGTCTTCGTAGAAGTCCTCTATGAAATAAAAGGACATCTAGGGAGGCTTCTATAGCACGAAAGGCACTCAAAATAGATATGTATCTATAAATAATTGGGGAAGCTCAACTTGTCTTTCTGACAAGTGGGGTACCGAGGAAATAAAATACTCGGGAGTGACCAAAAACTAGCCTAAGGGGCGGCAGCTGGTCCCTTAGTATCTTTAGTGGGCGGAAGCTGAATCAGCTAGAATGGCCACCACTGGAAATCGGTAGGCGTAACAAGTTTAAATCGGCTCCGAACAGCGAATGAATACTACCACAGCGTCTGTTCCCACATTGGGCGGCTGTGAACAACGTCTGAACTCCCGTGGAGCGGCTGCAACCATAGATGGAAAACTACAAACCCTTCAGAAGGGAACGGGAAACCACTGAAGTAAAATCCCTGGCAAATCATATAATAATTAATATGGAAACAACAGAAGAAACACGGCCCTCAGTCTCCGGCAATAAGAGGGTGCTAAGAATCCCCGGAGGTAAAACAAAATAGGTACTAAAAATAGGAACGTGCAATGTTAGAAGCTTATACGAAGCTGGAAAGCTCAATAACACTATAAGCGAAATGAACAGACTAAATATAGACATTCTCGGAATAAGTGAAACATGGTGGACTTAAAGCGGAGATTTTAGATCGGAAAATAATCGAGTATTTCACTCAGGAAATCAAGAAGGAAAGCACAGAAAGGGTGTGGCAATAATAGTAAAGAGTTATATTGCAGAATACATATGTAACAGGATTCATCCCACATTCTGGCAGAACAATGATGATAAAAATTAATACAAAACCTATTAATATGAACATTATCCCCACATCGGACTCAAGTAATGACGAAATCGAGGAATTCTATGCAGAAATCGAAGAGTTACTCAAAAACACCAAATCTCATGAAATTACTATTATACAAGGAGATTTTAATGCAAAGGTGGGAAGAGATAAAGTAAATGGAGTCACTGGAAAATATGGACTAGGACAACGCAATAATAGAGGGGATAGATTGGTACAATTCTGCCAAGAACATAAAATGAAAGTTACAAATACAATATTTCAATTACATCCCAGAAGACTTTATACATGGAGATCTCCTCATTATAACCCAGCAAACATCATAAGAAATCAAATTGATTACATAATTATCAACAAACGATACGCTTCAAGTGTGATGAAGAGCTCAACTTGCCCGGTGCGGACGTCCCATCTGACCATAACCTGCTACTTTCTAAAATCAGGATCAAATTAGCAATTACCCGAAAAAAGAAGAGGACACCCAGACTAAATCTGCACATGATGAAAGATCCAACTATTAAATGCGAAATTAAAACAGAGATTAACTCTAAACTTGAAGGAGTAAACAAGGAGGATGTGGAAAATATATGGCATAATCTCAAAACAAAGATAAACTCCACCACGAATATGTGCCTACAAAACTCTCCTGCATCGAGAGATGATGAATGGGTCACTGAGGAAATAAAACAATTACGAATCCTAAGAAGCCAACAGAAAAATAGAAATTTCGAAATATACTGGGAGATAAATAAAGAAATCAGAACCTTGACAAGAGCATCAAAAAATAATTTACTTAATAGAAAATGTCAAGAAATTGAAACTTTACAGAACCTACACGATGACTTCAACCTTCATAAGAAGTTAAAGGAAGCAGCAGGAGTATATAAAAAAACAGCGCCAGCCACTATGTTAGATGAAAATAACAAAGCTATATTTGAATTAGCGGAGAAAAAACGAATATGGAAAGAATATGTAGCAAAATTATTCACTGATGCCGAAAGAACCCCTTACGAAGAAACAGAAGACAATCTGACTGGAAACCCAATAACAAGGTACGAAGTAGAGCAGGCAATAAAACACTCAAAGATATGAAAGCAACAGGACCTGACGATGTACCAGCTGAAGTATTAAAACTTATAGAGGATGAAAATGTCGAACTACTCGTAATACTCTTTAACCGCGTATATGACACGGGGAAATATCCACCAGACTGGCTCATTTCAAAATTCATACCGATACCAAAAAGAACAACGCAAAAAATGTGAAGAATATAGACTGATTAGTATAATGAGTCATGCATTAAAACTTTTTCTAAGAGTAATCCATAGCCGAATATATCCACAATGTAAAAAGTATATGGGCACATCACAGTTCGGATTTAAACAAGGAATGGGGACTCGAGAAGCACTGCTTAGCTTACAGGTGCTAGTTCAGAAATGCCGAGAATTACAAAAGGATATATTTATATGTTTCGTTGACTATGAAAAAGCTTTCGACACAGTTCGTCACGATAAACTAATAGAAATTCTGAAATCGATTAACATAACCGTGAAGGAAATACGATGTATACGAAATTTATATTGGAAACAGGCGGCATACATCGATATAAACGGAGAAATGACGGAAGAAGTAACGATTTCAAAGGGGGTACGACAAGGATGTATCCTTTCGCCGTTGTTATTTAATATATACTCCCAACGAATATTTATGGAGGCTATAGAGCACCAAAGAATAGGAGTACAAATACATGGTATGATTATTAACAATATCAGATACGCGGACGATACAACAATATTAGCTAGCACCATATCCGGTCTACAAAAACTTATTGACAAACTCACAGATGTAAGTGAATCGTATGGATTGAAAATCAACAAAAAGAAAACAAAATACATGACCATCAGCCGAAAAAATACGTATAACAACAGTACGTTGAAAATACAAAACACCGTAATAGAAAAAGTAAAAAACTATAAATATTTAGGAGTTACCATAAATGAACGATGGGATGTTTCGAAAGAAATAACTTGTCGTATAGAAATGGCAAGGGATGCATTTTACAGATACAACAAGATACTGACAAGTCATGACATCGGTATACAAACTAAAACCAGATTCATCAAATGCTACATCTGGTCTGTTTTATTATATGCATCAGAAACATGGACAATAAAGGCGATAGATGAAAGAAAACTGGAATCATTTGAAATTTGGATATACCGAAAAATACTTAAAATACCGTGGACAGATCGCATAAGAAATGACGAGGTACTAAGAAGAATGAATCAAGATCGCCAACTCCTTAAAACAGTTAAAACAAGAAAAGTGTCATACCTGGGACGTATCATGAGAAATGATAAATATATTCTTCTGCAAAACATTATCAAAGGATCAGTTGATGGAAGACCGTGCAGAGGAAGAAAAGAAGTTTCTTGGCTGAAAAATATTCTGACATGGACCGCACATCAAAATGAAAGAAGTTTATTATGCCGCCAAAAACAGATATCTATATTTATAAAAATCAATTTTTGTTAAACATAAGAAAAATTGTAAATCAACAAATAATCTGTAATTATTATATGATCGCATATATCCGAAACACGGATGCGCAAATAAAGAAGAAGAAATAAGAAGGCCACCGAAGTAGTCCTCTACAGAATAAACTGCTCTCAAGGGGACACCTATTGAATACTGGGCATCCGTTGGAGTCTTCTATAGAATAGAAGCCCTAAAAGTGAAGTTTTAATTGAACAGAGAAGCCTACGAGAGAGGCTTCTATAGAATAGAAGGCTTTCGTAGGTAGCATCTACACAGCAGAAAGCTTCTGTAGAGTTAAAGACCTCTGTAGTATGCTTCTTTAGAATAGAAGGCGTCCGAGGGGCTTCATGAGAACATAAAACATCCAAGGGAGGCTTCTATAGAAAAGAAGGGCGCCAAGGAAAGGTTCTATAGAAAAGAAGGCCTCCGCTAGAGGTTTCCCTAGATAGAAGGTCTCCGAGGAGGCTTTTATCCAATACTCCGAGGGAGGCCCCTTTATTATAGAAACACTTCAAGGGAGGCTTCTGTGGAATATAAGGTCTTCGTAGCAGGCTTCTGTGGTATGAAATGCCTCCGTATGAAGCTTCGACAGAGTAGATGGACCCCATATGAGGCCTTTATAGAGAATAACGCTTCCGTAGGAGGACTCTATGAATTTAAAGGTCTCCGTAGGAATCTTCTATAGGTGGCTTTTAAGAAGGGATAGTCCGCCGTATGAAGCTTTTATATAATTATAGAGTAGAAGGTCTCCGTAGGCCTACGACGGAGGCTTCTTTTGAACGCAGAAGAACAATTTTGCCAACGAAGGCGTCTATATAATATAAGGTCTTCGAGGCTTCTTTATAATGTAAAACCTTCAATGGAGGCTTCTGTGAAATGGAAGGTCTTCGTAGGAGGCTTCTATAGAGTAGAAGTCACCCGAAGGAAGCTTCTTCTAGGAGGCTGCTATATAATAGAAGACCTCCGCAGGAGGCTGCTATAGAATAGAAGACCTCCGAAGGAGGCTTCTATAGAATAGAAGACCCCCGTAGGAGGCTTCTATAAAATAGAAGACCTCCGTGGGAGGCATCTATAGAACAGAAGAACTCCGTAGGAGGCTTCTATAGAATAGAAGACCTCCGTAGGAGGCTTCTATAGAATAGAAGACCTCCGTAGGAGGCTTCTATAGAATAGAAGACCTCCGTAGGAGGCTTCTATAGAATAGAAGACCTCCGTAGGAGGCTTCTATAGAATAGAAGACCTCCGTAGGAGGCTTCTATAGAATAGAAGACCTCCGTAGGAGGCTTCTATAGAAAAGAAGACCTCCGTAGGAGGCTTCTATAGAATAGAAGACCTCCGTAGGAGGCTTCTATAGAATAGAAGACCTCCGTAGGAGGCTTCTATAGAATAGAAGACCTCCGTAGGAGGCTTCTATAGAATAGAAGACCTCCGTAGGAGGCTATTCTATAGAAGACCTCCGTGGGAGGCCTCTATAGAACAGAAGAACTCCGTAGGAGGCTTCTATAGAATAGAAGACCTCCGTAGGAGGCTTCTATAGAATAGAAGACCTCCGTAGGAGGCTTCTATAGAATAGAAGACCTCCGTAGCAGGCTTCTATAGAATAGAAGACCTCCGTAGGAGGCTTCTATAGAATAGAAGACCTCCGTAGGAGGCTTCTATAGAATAGAAGACGTCCGTAGGAGGCTTCTATAGAATAGAAGACCTCCGTAGGAGGCTTCTATAGAATAGAAGACCTCCGTAGGAGGCTTCTATAGAATAGAAGACCTCCGTAGGAGGCTATTCTATAGAAGACCTCCGTGGGAGGCCTCTATAGAACAGAAGAACTCCGTAGGAGGCTTCTATAGAAAAGAAGACCTCCGTAGGAGGCTTCTATAGAATAGAAGACCTCCGTAGGAGGCTTCTATAGAAAAGAAGACCTCCGTAGGAGGCTTCTATAGAATAGAAGACCTCCGTAGGAGGCTTCTATAGAAAAGAAGACCTCCGTAGGAGGCTTCTATAGAATAGAAGACCTCCGTAGGAGGCTTCTATAGAATAGAAGACCTCCGTAGGAGGCTTCTAAAGAATAGAAGACCTCCGTAGGAGGCTTCTAAAGAATAGAAGACCTCCGTAGGAGGCTTCTATAGAATAGAAGACCTCCGTAGGAGGCTTCTATAGGATAGAAGACCTCCGTAGGAGGCTTCTATAGAATAGAAGACCTCCGTAGGAGGCTTCTATAGAATAGAAGACCTCCGTAGGAGGCTTCTATAGAATAGAAGACCTCCGTAGGAGGCTTCTATAGAATAGAAGACCTCCGTAGGAGGCTTCTATAGAATAGAAGACGTCCATAGGAGGCTTCTATAGAATAGAAGACGTCCGTAGGAGGCTTCTATAGAATAGAAGACGTCCGTAGGAGGCTTCTATAGAATAGAAGACCTCCATAGGAGGCTTCTATAGAATAGAAGACCTCCATAGGAGGCTTCTATAGAATAGAAGACCTCCATAGGAGGCTGCTATAGAATAGAAGACCCCCGTAGGAGGCTTCTATAGAACAGAAGACCTCCGTAGGAGGCTTCCATAGAATAGAAGACTTCCGTAGGAGGCTTCTATAGAATAGAAGACCTCCGTAGGAGGCTTCTATAGAGTAGAAGACCTCCGTAGGAGGCTTCTATAGAATAGAAGACCTCCGTAGGAGGCTTCTATAGAATAGAAGACCTCCGTAGGAGGCTTCTATAGAATAGAAGACCTCCGTAGGAGGCTTCTATAGAATAGAAGACCTCCGTAGGAGGCTTCTATAGAATAGAAGACCTCCGTAGGAGGCTTCTACAGAATAGAAGACCTCCGTAGGAGGCTTCTATAGAATAGAAGACCGTAGGAGAATAGAAGGGAGGAGCAGAAGACCTCCGTAGGAGTCTTCTATAGAATAGAAGACCTCCGTAGGACGCTTCTACAGATTAGAAGACCTCCGTAGAAGGTTTCTATAGAATAGAAGACCTCCGTAGGATGCTTCTATAGAATAGTAGACCTCCGTAGGAGTCTTCTATAGAATAGAAAACCTTCGTAGGAGGCTTCTGAAGAAAGAAGGCCTCCGTAGGAGGCTTCTATAGAATAGAAGACCTCCATAGGAGGCTTCTATAGAACAGAAGACCTCCATAGGAGGCTTCTATAGAATAGAAGACCTCCGTAAGAGGCTTCTATAGAATATAAGACCTCCGTAGGAGTCTTCTATAGAAGAGAAGACCTCCGTAAGAGGCTTCCATAGAGTAGAAGACCTCCGTAGGAGGCTTATATAGAATAGAAGACCTCCGTAGGAGAAGGCTGCTATAGAATAGAAGACCTCCATAGGAGGCTGCTATAGAATAGAAGACCCCCATAGGAGGCTGCTATAGAATAGAAGACTTCTATAGAATAGAAGACCTCCATAGGAGGCTTCTATAGAATAGTAGACCTCCGTAGGAGGCTTCTATAGAATAGAAGACCTCCGTAAGAGGCTTCTATAGAATAGAAGACCTCCATAGGAGGCTTCTATAGAATAGTAGACCTCCGTAGGAGGCTTCTATAGAATAGAAGACCTCCGTAAGAGGCTTATATAGAATAGAAGACCTCCGTAAGAGGCTTCCATAGAGTAGAAGACCTCCGTAGGAGCTTCTACAGAATAGAAGACCTCCGTAGGAGAAGGCTGCTACAGAATAGAAGACCTCCATAGGAGGCTGCTACAGAACAGAAGACCCCCGTAGGAGGCTTCTATAGAACAGAAGACCTCCGTAGGAGGCCTCTATAGAATAGAAGACCTCCATAGGAGGCTTCTATAGAATAGAAGTTCTCAGTAGGAGGCTCTTATAAAGTAGAATAGAAGACCTGCGTAGGAGGCTTCCATAGAATAGAAGATTTCCTTAGGAGGCTTCTACAGAATAAAAGACCTCCGTAGGAGGCTTCTATAGAATAAAAGACCTCCGTAGGAGGCTTCTATAGAATAGAAGTCGTCCGTAGAAGGCTTGTATAGAATAGAAGACCTCCGTAGGAGGCTTCTATAGAATGGAAGACCTCCATATGAGGCTTCTATAGAATAGAAGACGTCCGTAGAAGGCTTCTATAGAATGGAAGACTTCCGTAGGAGGCTTCTATAGAATAGAAGTCGTCCGTAGGAGGCTTCTATAGAATAGAAGTCGTCCGTAGGAGGCTTCTATAGAATAGAAGACCTCCGTAGGAGGCTTCTATAGAATAGAAGACCTCCGTAGGAGGCTTCCTTGCCACCAAGGGAAGCATTTATAGGATAGAAAGGCATCCAAATTAGGGTTCTATGAAATAAAGGGCCTTCAAGGGAAGCTTCTAGAAAACAGAAGGTCATCAAGAGAGACTTCCATAGATTAAAAGACCTATCAGGGTGGCTCATATAAAATAGAAGACAATCAAGGGGGTTTCTATAGAAGGAAAATCCCCGAGTGTTGCTTCTGTAGAACACATGGCCTCCGAGGAAGACCATTATAGAATAGACAGCCTTCAAGGGAGGATCGTATAGGATAGAAGGAGTACAAGGAACTCTTCTATAGAATAAAAGGCCTGCGTATGCGGTTCTATAAGAGAGAAGTTCTCTGTAAGAGGCTTCTGAAGAATAGGACACCAAGGAAGGCTTCTATAGAATAGACGGCCTAGGAGAAGACCTCTGTAGGACGCTTTTACAGAAAAAGAAGCTGGCTTATGATGCTTCTATAGAATAGAAGGCCTCCTCAGGAGGTTTCTATAAAATAAAAGGCCTTCGTAGGGGCTTCCACCGAGTAGAAAGCCTCCGTAGGACGCTTTTATAGAAAAGGAAGCTGGCGTATGAAGCTTCTATATAGTAGGAGGCCCCTCAGGAGGTTTCTATATAATAGAAGGCCCCTCAGGAAGTTTCTATAGAATAGAATCACTCCTCAAGAGGTTTCTACAGAATAAAAGACCTTCGTAGGAGGCTTCTAACGAGTAGAGTAGAATTCCACCGTAGAGAAGAAGGCACACCGCCGGAGTCATCTTTTGAATAGAAGGTGGCTTCTGTTGGTAAGAAGGCCGTGCAGATCAGAAGGCCTTCGTAAAGAAGAAGAAAATCTCTGAGGGAGGTTTCAACAGCATAAAGAACGCCGTAGGAGGTAGGAAGGCCTCCGTATGTGGATTTTAAGGAGCAGAAGACCTTCGTAGGCTGTTTTTACAAAATTGAAAGCCTTCCTAGAAGGCTATTATAAGATAGAAGGCCTTCATATGAGGCTTTTATAAAACAGAATGCCTCCGTAGGAGGCTTCTATAAAATAGAAGGCCTCCGTAGGTGTCTTCTATGAAATGGAAGGGCTTCTTAGAAGTCTTCTATGAAGTGGAAGGCCTTCGTTGGAGGAATCTTTAAAATTGAAAGCTTCCTAGGAAACTTCTATAAAAAAGAAGGCCTTCGTAGGAAATTTCTATAAACTAGAAGAAGGCCCACAAAGAAAGATTCTATTGAATAGAAGGCTTACAGCTGAACTTCAATATATACATAAATGTCCTCCAATAGCACCTACTACAGAGGGAGACTCTTATATTAAAGAAGTTCTCCATAGGAAAAGACTCCAAGAGTGTCTTCTTATAATAAAAAGCATTCAATGGAGGCTTCTATAGAATAGAATGCCTCCGTATGAGGCTTCTACATAATAGAAGACGTCAGTGGGCGAATTCATTAGAATAGAACAACTCCGCAGGAGGCTTCTATAGAATAGAGGACATCCGTATAAGGCTTCTATAGAATAAAAGACTTCCTTAGGAGGGTCCATAGAATAGAAGACCTCCGTAGGAGGCTTCTTTAGATTAAAATACATTCGAAAAAGGGTCCTGTAAAAAAATATCATCGAAGGCGGTATTATTGAAAAGAAGGCCTTCAACAGATCTCCTAGCGAGACCTCTAAGCGTGGAATTTTAAGCAAATTTTTGCATTAGACAATCTGATTTCTTGTAATGAGATTTCCATCTCTTCTTAAAATTCCCTATTGCCCAATTATTTAAATCCACTTATCTGTCCTCTATATGATGTAACTGCGCTTAGCTCAACAAATTATCCACTTCCGTTTTACATGTGGCACTTGTCTCACATACGGAGATAAAAAGGACAAGCCATTCGTTCGGCGACAAGTCATAAAAATCTTAAAGTGTCGAGCTAGCTACTTGAGATACGTACAAAATACAGACGTATGTGAATGATGATGTTGTCGTAGAAAAATGTGTCACCACCTCAAGTCAATTAACCCAAAAGTGGACAGAAAAAAATATTTTTAAAAATTAATTTCGGTTCTCGGTAACATTTAGCCGCGTGATAAATTTAAGTGACAACACCTCTACGACCAAAACAAAAGCAAAGCAGTTTCACTTTTTAATTTGTCCTGGTCGAAGAGACACTGGGAGAGAGATTAGCGCAGGATTGTTTTATGACTTTGGTAATTAAAAATCAATTAAGTCCTCAAAACACCACCGTCACCACTCACTCACTTTCCGAGAACTCAGCACGGTGACAATGAATAGGGAGAACAACACCAACAACAGCAACAGCATCTCCTCAACAAAACACCTTTGTTGAATGGATTAAGCGAGGGCATATCGTTGTAGTAACTGATTTATAGTCCTACCTGCTTTGGGTACTCGATTTTTATGATCCTCGCTTCATCCAAAACTAGATCTGCAGTTTTATTTTTTTTAGGTAGAAACTAAAAGTAATTAAACTTTATGTGGGTCATTAAAGCAAGTTTAGGTTTGTCTGTCCGCTAAACATTGACCAACAATGTTAGAATGTTGACCATAAATCCATCCAAGCTATTGTCATGTCCAATTTTCAGTTTAAGATTTTGCCGAATTTATGCAAATTTTTCTATTGGTTTTTGGTTTGAAAATGCAGTGCCCAAACAACTAAGCGAGTGTCTGTACTCAGCCAAAATTGTGATTTTTTGCTTTTTTACAACATAAGCATTTTCTGCTGAACTTTCAAAACTCGCATGAATATGACTCACCACACACACAAACTCTCCATTCCAGAATTCCCCACCTCCTCCCCACAGCAAGAGAGGCTGTATTGTCCAGACTTTAAAAAAATTAACTACCGTCCAACACCACCAACAACAACAGAACAAAAAATTAGTCATAAAAAATGCCTTAAAACACATTCTGGCCACGACGTTGTGTTTGCCGGCACACGTGGTACCCTCCCGAAATCGTATTTCAACATCGTCATATGTAAACATCAGCGGAAGGCAGCAGCAACATTGGCTTTGCTATGGATAGTCAAACAGGAACCTGGTCTCGACATGGCAATCTGATTTAAATAAGCAGAGTGAATCAAATATTCAAAGGAGAGAAAATGGTAAAAGAAAAAAACACTACGAATTGCCAATGGCAAATTGAATAGCAATTTCGGAGGCCTTCTATTCAGTAGAAGTCTCATACGGAGTCCTTATATTCTATAGAAGTCTCCTACAGAGGTCTCCTATTCTATAGAAGCCTCATACAAAGGCCTTCTATTCCAAAGAAGCCTCCTATGGAGGCCCTCTATTCTATAGATGCCTCCTACGGAGGGCCTCTATTCCATAGAAAGCCCCCTACGAAGGCCCTGTTTTCTAAAGAAGCCTCCTCGGAGACCTTCTTTTCTATAGAAGCCTTCTACTCTATAGAAACCTGCTACGGAGGCCTTCTATTCCAGAGCAGGCTGAATAGCAATTTTCCTATGGAAAACTCTATTCAGCCAGGCTGAATAGCAGTTTTCCTATAGAAAACTCTATTCAGCCAGGATGAATAGCAATTTTCCTATGGAAAACTCTATTCAGCCAGGATGAATAGCAATTTTCCTATGGAAAACTCTATTCAGCCAGGCTGAATAGCAGTTTTCCTATAGAAAACTGTATTTAGCCAGGCTGAATAGCAATTTTCCTATGGAAAACTCTATTCAGCCAGGCTGAATAGCAATTTTCCTATGGAAAACTCTATTCAGCCAGGCTGAATAGCAATTTTCCTATGGAAAACTCTATTCAGCCAGGCTGAATAGCAATTTTCCTATGGAAAACTCTATTCAGCCAGGCTGAATAGCAATTTTCCTATGGAAAACTCTATTCAGCCAGGCTGAATAGCAATTTTCCTATGGAAAACTCTATTCAGCCAGGCTGAATAGCAATTTTCCTATGGAAAACTCTATTCAGCCAGGCTGAATAGCAATTTTCCTATGGAAAACTCTATTCAGCCAGGCTGAATAGCAATTTTCCTATGGAAAACTCTATTCAGCCAGGCTGAATAGCAATTTTCCTATGAAAAACTCTATTCAGCCAGGCTGAATAGCAATTTTCCTATGGAAAACTCTATTCAGCCAGGCTGAATAGCAATTTTCCTATAGAAAATTTTATTCAGCCAGGCTGAATAGCAATTTTCCTATAGAAAATTTTTTTCAGCCAGGCTGAATAGCAATTTTCCTATAGAAAATTTTATTCAGCCAGGCTGAATAGCAATTTTCCTATAGAAAATTTTATTCAGCCAGGCTGAATAGCAACTTTTCCTATAGAAAATTTAATTCAGCCAGGCTGAATAGCAATTTTCCTATAGAAAATTTAATTCAGCCAGGCTGAATAGCAATTTTTCTATAGAAAATTTAATTCAGCCAGGCTGAATAGCAATTTTCCTATAGAAAATTTAATTCAGCCAGGCTGAATAGCAATTTTCCTATAGAAAATTTTATTCAGCCAGGCTGAATAGCAACTTTTCCTATAGAAAACTGTATTCAGCCAGGCTGAATAGCAACTTTTCCTATAGAAAACTGTATTCAGCCAGGCTGAATAGCAACTTTTCCTATAGAAAACTGTATTCAGCCAGGCTGAATAGCAACTTTTCCTATAGAAAACTGTATTCAGCCAAGCTGAATAGCAACTTTTCCTATAGAAAACTGTATTCAGCCAGGCTGAATAGCAATTTTCCTATAGAAAATTTAATTCAGCCAGGCTGAATAGCAATTTTCCTATAGAAAATTTAATTCAGCCAGGCTGAATAGCAATTTTCCTATAGAAAATTTTATTCAGCCAGGCTGAATAGCAACTTTTCCTATAGAAAACTGTATTCAGCCAGGCTGAATAGCAATTTTCCTATAGAAAATTTAATTCAGCCAGGCTGAATAGCAATTTTCCTATAGAAAATTTAATTCAGCCAGGCTGAATAGCAATTTTCCTATAGAAAATTTAATTCAGCCAGGCTGAATAGCAATTTTCCTATAGAAAATTTTATTCAGCCAGGCTGAATAGCAACTTTTCCTATAGAAAACTGTATTCAGCCAGGCTGAATAGCAACTTTTCCTATAGAAAACTGTATTCAGCCAGGCTGAATAGCAATTTTCCTATAGAAAATTTAATTCAGCCAGGCTGAATAGCAATTTTCCTATAGAAAATACTATTCAGCCAGGCTGAATAGCAATTTTCCTATAGAAAATACTATTCAGCCAGGCTGAATAGCAATTTTCCTATAGAAAATACTATTCAGCCAGGCTGAATAGCAATTTTCCTATAGAAAATACTATTCAGCCAGGCTGAATAGCAATTTTCCTATAGAAAATACTATTCAGCCAGGCTGAATAGCAATTTTCCTATAGAAAATACTATTCAGCCAGGCTGAATAGCAATTTTCCTATAGAAAATACTATTCAGCCAGGCTGAATAGCAATTTTCCTATAGAAAATACTATTCAGCCAGGCTGAATAGCAATTTTCCTATAGAAAATACTATTCAGCCAGGCTGAATAGCAATTTTCCTATAGAAAATACTATTCAGCCAGGCTGAATAGCAATTTTCCTATAGAAAATACTATTCAGCCAGGCTGAATAGCAATTTTCCTATAGAAAATACTATTCAGCCAGGCTGAATAGCAATTTTCCTATAGAAAATACTATTCAGCCAGGCTGAATAGCAATTTTCCTATAGAAAATACTATTCAGCCAGGCTGAATAGCAATTTTCCTATAGAAAATACTATTCAGCCAGGCTGAATAGCAATTTTCCTATAGAAAATACTATTCAGCCAGGCTGAATAGCAATTTTCCTATAGAAAATACTATTCAGCCAGGCTGAATAGCAATTTTCCTATAGAAAATACTATTCAGCCAGGCTGAATAGCAATTTTCCTATAGAAAATACTATTCAGCCAGGCTGAATAGCAATTTTCCTATAGAAAATACTATTCAGCCAGGCTGAATAGCAATTTTCCTATAGAAAATACTATTCAGCCAGGCTGAATAGCAATTTTCCTATAGAAAATACTATTCAGCCAGGCTGAATAGCAATTTTCCTATAGAAAATACTATTCAGCCAGGCTGAATAGCAATTTTCCTATAGAAAATACTATTCAGCCAGGCTGAATAGCAATTTTCCTATAGAAAATACTATTCAGCCAGGCTGAATAGCAATTTTCCTATAGAAAATACTATTCAGCCAGGCTGAATAGCAATTTTCCTATAGAAAATACTATTCAGCCAGGCTGAATAGCAATTTTCCTATAGAAAATACTATTCAGCCAGGCTGAATAGCAATTTTCCTATAGAAAATACTATTCAGCCAGGCTGAATAGCAATTTTCCTATAGAAAATACTATTCAGCCAGGCTGAATAGCAATTTTCCTATAGAAAATACTATTCAGCCAGGCTGAATAGCAATTTTCCTATAGAAAATACTATTCAGCCAGGCTGAATAACAATTTTCCTATAGAAAATACTATTCAGCCAGGCTGAATAGCAATTTTCCTATAGAAAATACTATTCAGCCAGGCTGAATAGCAATTTTCCTATAGAAAATACTATTCAGCCAGGCTGAATAGCAATTTTCCTATAGAAAATACTATTCAGCCAGGCTGAATAGAAAGAAATGTTGTCATTTTTGGCAAACTAAGAACAAAACAAAGCCCAACAGAGCTGCTAAAAAATTTACATCTTTCAAATGGATGCCAGTTGCGACTGTTATGGCTCAGCTGTGTTCTATGGCGATCTCTCAATAAATCGCAGTGTGGTGCCACAAACACAGTCACGAGTTTGGTGGAGCCTCTCAGATAAAATTTGCTGTTGACAGAGAAAGAGCAGAGCTCACACAAAGATTTCAAATGGTCGTAGCCCCCGACCGATACCCCCCCAACAACACACACATGCAGCACATGTGTCCAGTGCAGATAAACTCTTCCACACAGGGCAGTGGAGAGAGAGTCCATGAGTTGGTATTGCGTTTTTTGAATTTTGAATTGCTTTTTGTTTTATTTTTCATGTGGGGCTCCAAGCCGTTGCCCGGGCGGGTGTGTGAGTGTGGGTACGCTAAGACATGTCCATGTGTTTTGGCTGCCTCTGCTGTTTTATTTACTGGAGTTTTTTCGGTTGTTTTATATTTTTTTAATTTTCGTTCATATGTTTTTTATTGTTTTATTGTCAATCTTTTTTGTGTTGTGTGTCGCTATCAATTGTTGTGCGAATGTTGATGGCTTGTTGTTGTTTTTGTTGTTGCTATTAGCATTCAGTCGTGCGGCTATTGTTTTATTCAGAATGTCTCCAGTAGAAAAAAGCAAAAAAAAAAAACGTTCTGCCAGAATCGTTTGGGGAATTGTCGTTGTTGTACTTAGCATCAACACCAATAACAACAACAAAAGGGGCACTAAAGCTGTGACAGGGGGTGAAGCAGAACAAAAACAACAACAAACGACGACTACATAAAATAGAATCAAGTCATAATTTTTGCCAAAAAGATTTTATGAAAATTTCTTGAAGGTCAGTATTTTATTTGTGAGGAGGATGGGGAGGGAAATTTTAAAAGGGTTTGTTTTGTTTACAGGAGAGTCAAATTGCATTGACCCAAACTCAAGTTCCAGGATTGGGATAGGATTTTTATACCACCAGCCTTTAGGCCAAATCAATCAAAAAGGTTACTATTCGAAATAATGGTTTAAGAACTCATGTATTTTTTAACGAAATCCGTTTCAGATACTTGGAGGCGATTTGGTCCTGCCCGTCTCAATAAGTGAGAGAATTCGACTTAACAATTTGTATACCCTCAGCCTTTAGGCTAGAATACCCTTTCTACCCTTTCATACGGGCAAAATGTGCCTCATCGAAATAATGGTTTTAGACCCCAAGTATGTTTGTACGGTATCCGTTTCAGACAATTTTGAGTAGATCTAGCAATGTCCGCCCGTCTGTCTGGAGCGCACGATAACTCTCGAAGGGGTCAACCGATTCAGTCCAAAATTTGGCTTTCGTAATGTTTTGTCCAAACTTAGTTTAAGTTCGACGATGGGTTATATCGGTCCACTCCTTCCAGGTACCTCCTCCACAAAAGTTCGAAAATTTTCGCAAAATTTTTGAGCTCGAAAACTCTTTAAGGGAGTGACCGATTTGGTCCATACTTTGCACGTGGTGAAATTTCTACCTGACTTAGATGAGATTCGAACATGGACTCAATCGGTCCACTCCTTCGGGTACCTCCCACATAAAATTTCAGTAAAGTTCAGTTTAGGACCTGCTCTCGAATCGTTTTGATTTTTGTTGTAACAACTTGTATTCACTGTCCCCTATACGTCGGTACATGTTTCATCAGGGTCAAATTCATACTTCCTGAGAATATAGCTTGAAAGGTGCCAAAACAAAACCCTATGACACCGCGTGTAGAGGTTGGAGCGCATGATAACTCTCGAACAGATCAGCCGATTCGGTCCATAATTTGGACTTCGTAATATTTTGTCCATGCTTAGTTTAAGTTCGAAGTTGAGCCACTCCTTCCGGTACCTCCCTCATAAAAGTTGTAAACTTTTCGCTAAAATGGTGCGCACGGTAATTTTCGAAGGTCGTAACCGAGTGTACATCGCAATATTTCTTTGAAACATAGATTAGGTTCGAATATGGACTATATATGTATGTCAACTCCTTCGGGTACCTCCCACACAAAATTTCCGAAAAGTGCAGTTTAAGAGCTGCTCTCGAATCCCTTTGATTTGTGTTGAAGCAGTTTGTATTCGTTGCCCCCATTACGACGGCACAAGTTTTTTCAGCGGCAAGTCTATAACTGTTGAGAAAATGACCCGAAAGCTGTAAAAACCCCTACGACATCAGTAGAGGGAGCGCACGGTAACTTTTAAACGAATCAGCCGATTTGGTCCAAAGTTTAGCCTTCGTAATATTTTGTTTAAGTTCGAAGGTAAGCCATATCGGTCCACTCCTTCGGGTACCTCCACCATAAAAATTTAAAAAAATGTCTCTAAAATGGTACGGACTATACCTCTTAAACGGACATGTCGATTTGGTCCAAGGGGATCCAAAGATCTACTAATATTTTGTCAAAATCGGTCTTATCTTTAGGGTACCTTCACACAGGCTGAGGGTATATCTCTGTCGGCAAAGCCGACTGATACTTGTTTATTTGTTTATATAGCAGTCTCTTACAGAGCCTCGCTAAACTAATAACTATTTACAACAACAAAACGGTAGCCAAAGCGGGAGAGATTATTTTAGAACATGAGAGTAATTTAAATCAGGTGTTGAGATTAGGGAGTAAAAGAGGAGTTAAGATAGGTACGGAGATAATTATAATATTGAGAGGGAAGTATGAGAAGTAATAGTGGTAGAAAAGGGTATTAAGGTGGGTAGACGAATGTGACTCTTGGCGGCCTTCTAATCTGTGGAAGCCTCAATTAAAAGTCTTCAATTCTAGAGAAGCTTTCTACGGATGACTATTTTTATAGAGAAGCCTCTCTTGGAGGCCCTTCGTTCTATGAAAGCCTCGCTTGGAGGCCTTATATTCTATAGCAGCCTAAATTGGACATCTTATATTCTATAGAAGGCTACTACGGACACCTTTCATTCAATTGAAGCCTCCCTTGGTGGTATTCTATTCTATAGGAGCCTACCCTAGAGGCATTCTATTCTATATAAGCCTCCCCTAGAGTCATTCTATTATATATAAGGCTCCCTTGGCAGTCTTCTCTTCTTTAGAAGCCTTCCTTGGGAGCCTTCTATTCTATATCAGCCTAAATTGGAGATCTTCTATTCTATAGAAATCTACTAAGGAGGCTTTTTATTCTATTGAAGCCACCCTTGGTGGTCTTCTATTCTATAGAAGCCTCCCCTGAAGGCCTTCTATTTCATAGAGGTCTCCCTCTATAGAAACCTCCCTTGGAATCCTTCTATTCCTATAGAAGCCTCCCTTTGAGGCCTTCTATTCTATAGAAGCCTCCCTTGGAGGCCTTTTTTCTTTAGAAGTCTTCCAAGGAAGCCTTCTATTCTATAGAAGCTTCCCTTGGCGTTCTATTCTATAGAAACTTCCCTTGGAAGCCTTTTATTTAATGGAAGCCTCCCTTGGAGGCCTCCTTCTAAAGAGCCTACCTTTGAGGTCTTCTATTCTATTGAAGCTTCCCTTAGAGATAGGAGCCTCCTACGGAGGCCCTTTATTCTATAGAAGCCTCCCTTAGAGGGCTTCTATTCTATAGAAGCCTCCGTGTGAGGAATTCTTTTTTACAGAAGCCTTCCTTGGAGGCCACCTTTGGAGATATTCTACTCTATAGAAGCCTCCCTATTGTATATAAGTCTAATTCGGAGCCCGTCTATTCCTTTAAAGCCTCCCTTGGAGACCTTCTATTTTATAGAAGCATTCCTTGGAAGCTTCCAGCGGAAGTCTTCTATTCAGTAGAAGCGTCCCTTGGAGGCCTTCTTTTCTATTGAAGCCTCCTTGGAAGCCATCTATTCCGTAGAAGCCTCCTACAGAGGTTCTTTTTCTGAAGAAGCTTCCCGCGGAGGTCTTCTATTCTTCAGAAGCCTCTCTTGAAGGTCTTCTATCCCTTAAAGATCGTCTATTGTATAGCAGCCTCCCTTGCATGTCTTCTAGTATATAGATGCCTCTCTTGGCGGTCTTCTATTCTAAAGAAGCCTCCTTTGGAGATCTTCTACTCTACAGAAGCCTCCCTTAGAGGTATTCGATCATGTAGAAGAATCCTCCCTTGGATATCTTCTATTATATATGCCTTTTATTCTATTGAAACCTCTCTTGGAGCCTTCTATACCATAGAAGCCTCCCCCTATTCTATTGAAGCCTCCCTTGGAGATCTTCTTTTGCATAGGGGACTCCTACGGATGCCTTTTTATACCCTCCACCATATGGGGGTATAATAAATTTGTCATTCCGTTTGTTTGGAGAGTCAATACTTGGTACAGAAGTTTTTATTACTTGCAGGATGGTTGGTATTGAAAATGGGATATATCGGTCCACGTTTTGATATAGCCCCCATAGAACGGTACCTCCCGATTTATAGTATTTTTAAGGTTTTAGCTTCATTATCCTACCAAAATGGCTGAAATTTGGAATTTAGTTATCGTTGGGTGTATAAAACTTTCCACCTGAAATTTGTCGGTATAGGTCCACGCCTTCACATAGCCCCCATCGAACGGTACCTCCAGATATTCGTTATTTTGAATGTTTTAGCTTCATTATCCCATCAAAATGGTTGAAATTTGGTATTTAGTTATCGTTGGGTGTATAGAACTTTCCACCTGAAATTTGTCGGTATAGGTCCACGCCTTCATATAGCCCCCATAGAACGGTGCCTCCCGATATTCGGTATTTTGAAGGTTTTAGCTTCATTATCCCACCAAAATGGCTGAAATTTGGTATTTAGTTATCGTTGGGTGTATAGAACTTTCCACCTGAAATTTTTTGATATAGGTTCACGCCTTCATATAGCCCCCATAGAACAGTACCTCCCGATATTGGGTATTTTGAAGCTTTTAGCTTCATTATCCCATCAAAATGGTTGAAATTTGTTCATTTGTCTTCGTTGAGGATATAAAACGTTCCACCTAAAATTTGTTGGTCTAGGTCCACGCCTTAATATAGCCCCCATAGAACGGTACCTCCCGATATTCGGTATTTTGAAGGTTTTAGCTTCATTATCCCACCAAAATGGCTGAAATTTGGTATTTAGTTGTCGTTGGGTGTATAGAACTTTCCACCTGAAATTTGTCGGTATAGGTCCACGCCTTCATATAGCCCCCATAGAACGGTATCCCCCGATTTTCGGTATTTTGAAGGATGTGACGTCAATATTCCACCGAAATGACTAAAATTTGTTATTTAGTCTTCCATAGGGATATAAAATATTCCAGAAATGATTTATTAGTATAGGTCCACGTCTTCCTATATCCCCCATAGAAGCATTCGGCCCGGCCGAACTTAACGCCGTTGTTACTTGTTATACTCTCCACCATAGTATGGAGGGTATATTAAGTTTGTTTTTCCGTTTGTAACGCATTGAAATACTCATTTAAAGTATATATATTCTTGATCAGGGTAAAATTCTAAGTCGATCTGAGCACGTCCGTCCGTCCGTCTGTGGTAATCACTCTAGCATAGGACGCTGAAATTTTGGGAAAATGCGTCTTTTGTTTGCAGGCAGGTCAAGTTCGATGATGGGCTATATCGGTCCACGTTTTGGTATAGCCCCCATATAACGGTACCCCCGGATTCACGGCATTTTGACGTTTTTAGCTACACTTTCAGACCGATTTAGCTATAATTTGACATTTAGGGTTCTTAAGTGTCAATAAACTTATATAACAAAAGTTGTGGGCAAAGGTACACGTTTTGGTATAGCCCCCATATAACGGTACCCCCCGATTTACGGTATTTTGACGTTTTTAGCTACATTTTCAGACCGATTTGGCTATAATTTGAAATTTAGGGTTCTTAAGTATCAATAAACTTATATAACAAAAGTTGTGGACATAGGTCCACGTTTTGGTATAGCCCCCATATAACGGTACCCCCGATATACGGTATTTTGACGTTTTTAGCTACATTATCAGACCGATGTAGCTATAATTTGACATTTTGGGTTCTTAAGTGTTAATAAACTTATAAATTAGAAGTTGTGGACATAGGTCCACGTTTTGATATAGCCCCCATATAACGGTACCCCCCGATTTACGGTATTTTGACGGGTTTAGCTACATTTTCAGACCGATTTAGATATAATTTGACATTTAGGGTTTTTAAAAGTCAATAAACTTATATAACAAAAGTTGTGGACATAGGTCCACGTATTGGTATAGCCCCCATATAACGGTACCCCCCGATTTACGGTATTTTGACGGGTTTAGCTACATTTTCAGACCGATTTAGCTATAATTTGACATTTGAAGTTCTTAAATGTCAATAAACTTATGTGACAAAACTTGTGGACATAGGTCCACGTTTTGGTATAGCCCCCATATAACGGTACCCCCCGATTTTCGGTATTTTGACGTTTTTAGCTACATTTTCAGACCGATATAGCTATAATTTGACATTTAGGGTTCTTAAGTGTAACTAAACTTATATAACAAAAGTTGTGGACCTAGGTCCAAGTTTTGGTATAGCCCCCATATAACGGTACCCCCGATTTACGGCATTTTGACGTTTTTATCTACATCTTCAGACCGATTTAGCTATCAATTGACATTTAGGGTTCTTAAATGTCAATAAACTTATATAACTAGTGGACATAGGTCCATGTTTTGGAATAGCTCCCATATAACGTTACCGCCCGATTTCAGGTATTTTGAGAATTTTACCAACAAGTTTTAACCGAATTATCTGTAATTTGAATATTTGACATTTGAAATTCTTAGTGGTCACCACACCTCTCCACCAAAAATTGTCAAGAAAGCCCCCATATAACGATTTTCAGTAATTTGATGATTTTAGCTACAATTTTCAGTAATTTGGCAATTTTAGCTACAATTTTTAACAGAACTAACTGTAATTGTAGTAGGTAGTGGTCACCACACATCTGCATTAACAATTTTCAACATAGCCCCAATATAACGATACTTCCCTATTTTCGGTACTTTGAGGATTTTACTTAAAATATTTAGGTAAAATCCATGTTTTTGTATAGCCCCAAAACAAACCTCCCGATTTTCCGTACCTTAGTTTTATTTTTTGGACGAACTTTCTGTAATTTAAAATTTAAAAGTCAACAAAAATTCTGCAACAAAAATTGTTCATTTAAGTTCATATTTTCGTATAGCCCAGATACCTCCGAACTAGCTGTTAATGACATTTGAAGTTCCCACGTTATGTACCGATTTTCGATATTTTGACGATTCTAGCTAAATTTTTTATCCGAATTAGGAGTTATTTGACATTAAAGGCTCCCATTAAAAACTGTCAACATAGGCCCATGTTTTATTATAACCCCTATATAACAGTACCTCCCAATTTCTAGCCCACCAAAAATTGTCAACAGTTAGATATAGGCACCATAAAAAATAGCCTCCCGAATGAAGCATTTTATGTACATTATCTGACATTTTAACGCCCGGCCGAACTTAGTGCTTTTTTACTTGTTTTTTCTATAGAATCCTCCCTTGGATGTCTTTTATTTTATGAAAGCCTTGTAAGAGTTCTTTTTATATAAGCCACCATTGGAGGTCTTCTATTCCCTAGAAGTCCCCTTGAAGGTCTTCTTTTCTATTGGAGATCTTCTACTCTATACTCTACTCCTCCTACGGAGGACCTTTATTCTATAGAAGCCTCGGTTGGAGGGCTTCTATTCTATAGAAGCCTAGCTTGTAGTGCTCTATTCTATGGAAGCCTCTATTGCGGGTTTTTTTTCCTATAAAAGGCTTGGAAAAATTCTATAGAAGCCACCTTTGGAGGTCTTCTATTCTATAGAAACCTCTTTAGGGGCCATCTATTCTATAGAGTTTATTTTGCTGTTCGTAGATGATCGAAATAATCATTTTTGTCAAATGCATTCTAGAACTATTGGTATTGAAAATGGGGTTCACTATGTGGTTAGCACCCACATACAAAGTGACGCGTCTACACTTTATGTAATTTTGAAAGTATTAGTCCCATTTCACCACCGAATTACTTGTAATTTGCTATTTTGTGTTCCCAGAGACTTACAGACTGTTAGTCACTATGTCGAACGAAAATGAAAACGAAAGAAAAACAACTAAACTAGTGTTTGATTTTTAAATTTTGTAGTTGTTTTAAAGCAAACACAAAGTCAATATTGCCATGAAAACCAAAATTTAGGTGTTTTTCGTTCGCAATCATTTTCTTTCGACATAGTGAAACAGGCCCTAAGAAACATTTCTAGCAAAAATTGTTTGTATAGGTCCACGTTTTGGTATAGACCCCATATAACCCGACACGTCACTTGAAGAAATATTGCAGGTATTAATTCCATTTGCCCTCTGAAATGGTTGTAATTTGGGATTTAGGGTTTCCAGAGGTTGAAAAACATTTCTACCAAAAATTGTTTCCACATTAAAGTATTTCGAAGGTCATGACCAGATTTTCCCACCGAATTAGTTGCAATTTGGATTTTTATGTTTCTAAATGTTAGAAAACATTTGCACAAAAAGTATTTGCACATATGTATGTGGGCCTATGTTTTGGTATAGACCAGATTTGGTTGTAACTTGGGATTTTGTGTTTCCTGATTTTAGAAATTATTTTTTTACTGTCTATTTAGATTCACGTATAGCCCCATATAATAGTACCATCCGATTTCAGGCATTTTGAAATTTTTATCTACACTTTCGGTGTAAATAGGTTGGATTTTGGTATTTATGGTTTTTAATGGTTAAAAATTTCTCCACCATATAATGGTGGAGTTGGAACTCCCAATGATCAATGATTCCAAAAAGTCTAGTATTTACTTGCACAGTAGAATATTATTTTGAACAGGTCTGTAGTAGTTTTGCAAGATTTATTCATTGTTTTAGTTGTTTCGTATTTTACATATCATTCTTATTTTAATATTATCGTTGTTGTTATGTCAAAAATCATCACGCAAAGATTGAATAGATCATCAAAAAAGAACATTGATGATAGGCATGGTTTGAAATGCTTCGGCTTGATATGCGTACTTTAATGTTTTGTAGTACACATAATTAAATGCGGAATGACAGGCAAATAATTGTAATTGTTTTTGTTTACAACATAAAAAATAATTATTTTGACAATAAATTATGCGACACTATTTTGACTCATAAAAGTAAAAAAAAACAGGTTAGAAAACATACATACATATGTACATAGGCAAGAGACAAAAAGAATAATTTACAAATAAAATCGACATACAGACACGTACTGCACGCAACTAGTGATAAATCTGTAATAGAAAGAAAAGAACACACACAAAAATTGTTGAATTACCTTAGCAAGATGTGAACTCAGTTTTTATTTTTTGTAAATGTTATTGTTAATAATAATTTTATTTCGATAGTTATCATTTACTTCTTGTTCCAAATTTACAACGCCATTATTCACACGATTTCTTTCGTACCATTTTGATTTATTTTTCCATAATTTTTTTACAAATCAGATTTTTGCTTAAAAATCGGGTCAAATTTTATTTACAATTTATTTTGAAATATGTACATATTTTTGTTATTTTTTGTGATATTTATAATTTAAAATCTTTTTTTTAGAAACAAATTTCCTTCTTTCTTCTTTAACTATTTCAACTTTTTTTGTAATCCCGTTTTTTTATAGTTTTCACTTTACAACAACTCCGTCCCCCGTCTCTAAAATGTCGCGCATCATTAGAATGCAAAAAATGTTGAAAACTGTTTCTTTTTGTTCTTGTTTTAGATTAACTGTCAATGCTAAGCTGCTGTCATTCTAGAATGGTGTTGCCAGGAGCAGAAAAATGTCAAAAGCCAATAATGCGAATGTGAAACAATCTAACACGAAGCCATACTTTTCAAATTAAGGAGCCATTGCCTGTGATATTGCAACTGGAACGATTTCCAGGCTTTGGATGTCGAAGCGATTCAAGTAAAAATCAGCATGATCCTAAATGCTAAAGTAATGCAACAGATTTCTCCATAATAAATACATATGTTTTTGTATATAGAAGCAGACCAAGAAGCAAAAAACGATTTCATCACTCCGATCATCTTCGCGACTAGAGTAATAGTTCGTTTACATATAAACTGATTTTTCATAGACGTGGATTTTTTAAATAATTTTTTCGAGGACGTGGATTTTTTTTCGAGGACGTGGATTTTTTTTCGAGGACTTAGGTTTTTTAAATATTTTTTCAATGACGTGGATTTACTGAATAATTTTTTCGAGGACGTGAATTTTAAAATAATTTTTTTCAATGATGTGAATTTTTTAAATAATTTTTTCGAGGACATGGATTTTTTAAATAATTTAATTATTGTACCCTATACCACAATGTGGGTATTATAAGTTTGTTTTGGTAAAAATTCATGTAAAACCGCGAGTCTCCGACTCGGAGACCCCCAATGTGGTATACCAATCTTCATATCTCGACGAGATAAAGCGATTTTGAGATGTGTGTCCGTCCGTCCGTCTGTCTGTCCATTATAAATTGTAATCAAACTCCAGGGCGCAATTATGGACCGATTGTCACGAAATTTTGCATGGAGGTCGGGTTCAGACCTGAATAGATCCCTATTTTTGTTGGAAATTATCGTGAAATATTTAGCGGGTTAAATGGACCAAAAACATAATTTTTATCCAATTTTGTAGCGGCTCTGTAGGTCGCAATAATAGTCCGATCAACGCGAAATTTAAAGTATGGTAAGAGTATATGACAAAAAGTAGCTTGCAATTTGAGATGCCGATCAGATAATATTTAAAGGGTTAAATGGACCAAAACTTTTGTGTGAAAATTTTTAATATACAGCTTATATCTTAATTCCTGGAAGTGACATTCCGGACAAGTGAGATATACTTGAAAGTGGAACGCTTGACCTTTCAATTGATGCCAATTATGTTGGTGTGCATGATCAGATAACAGAGTTACAGACTAATATATTCCGTTATTTGTTTGTAGTGTAATAATAAACTGGCTAGAAGTCGCAATTATACATCAATAGTCACGAAATTTTGCACCGGGTAAGAGTACAGGATGAAAAAGATGCCTACAATTTTGAATGATGATCTGATATTCTTTAGCGGGTGAAATGGACCATTACTTTTGTATTAAACAATAAAAAAAAATTATTTTTGGTCGATATTTTAACTGCTTGAGGACATATATATTTCGCAAAGTAGCCTAGATATGGAAAAAACTACTGACCTTTCCTCTGATGTAAATTGCAATAAAGTGTTTGCTAGATAACGGGCCTACTGCCTAATATATAATGGGTTCTGTGTGGAGAACCACATTTTTATCCCATGCTACATATTGTCTCTCCAAAAGTTTATGTAACACCACGAAATATTCGTCCTAGACCCCTTATCTCGACGAGATAAAGCGATTTAGCGATGTGTGTCCGTCCATTAAAAATTGTAAACAAGCATATGGCCGCAATTATGGACCGATTGTAACGAATTTTTTAAGGAGGTTGGGTTCGGGCCAGAATAGAAATGATTAGTTTTTGGTGATGATCGTGAAATGTTCAGGGGATGAAATGGACAAAAACATAATTTTAACCAATTTTGTAGCGGCTCTGTAGGTCAAAATAGTAACCCGCAAAATTTTAAACAAAGTTTGAGTTTATGATGAAGAGGAAGCGTACAAACCAACATGAAGATCAGTTCATACTTAGCGGGTTAAATTGACTGAAACTTTTGTGTAAAATTGGTGAAAATTTCAATAACGTAGCGGTTAAACAACGGAAGTAGTAGTCATACATAAGTGGGTTTCATTACATTTTAGTTTGTGTGAACTAAATTTTTCTTTCCTGCTACAAAAATGTCTTTGTCATGCTAGATAACTTTTTGGTTTTGGTCATAAGTTTTATACATTACATCTCTGATATTTGATAATTAAATTTTCACAATCATTGAAAAGAAGTTCCGTGGAGAGCGATTGTCCAGGGAAAGTGGTATAGGATATCCCATGGTCGGCTCCGTCCGACTATAGACTTTTCTTACTTGTTTAATAATAATTTAAATAATTTTTAATAATTTGTTCAAGGACGTGAAATTTATTTATAATTTTGTTCAGGGCGTGAATTTTTTTAATAGTTTTTTTAAGGACGTGTATTTTATTAATTTTTATTAGTTATTTTCAAGGGCGTGGATTTTTTAAATAATTTGTTCATAGACGTGGATTTTTTAAATAATTGTTTCAAGGACGTGGATTTTTTTCGACGACTTAGGTTTTTTAAATATTTTTTCAAGGACGTGGATTTATTGAATAATTTTTTCCAGGACCTTAATTGTTTAAATAATTTTTTCGAGGACATGGATTTTTTAAATAATTTTTTTCAAGGACGTGGATTTTTTAAATAATTTTTCTTCCAAGGATGGATTTTTTAATTAATTTTTTTAAGGACATGGAGTTTTTAAATATTGTTTTCAAGGACGTGGATTTTTTAAATAATTTTTTTAAGGACGCGGATTTTTTAAATAATTTTTGTTCATGGATAGAGATTTTTTAAATAATTTTTTTCAACGTCGTGGAGTTTTTAAATAATTTTTTCAAAAATGTAGATTTTTAAATACATTTTTCAAGGACGTGCACGGTGCTCTTGAAACAATTTTAAATGGAAGGTGCTTACACCTTGGAAGTTTTTGCGGATTCTGAAACTACAATGTTCATAGATGAGAAAAATCAAAAAACAAAAAAAAATCGCCGGAGCGCTTTTTAAATAAATCGCGATATAAATTGACATTTTTAGGGGTTGTTTAGGTTTTCACGATTTTGCTTAGAAACCGCATGTCGAATCAAAATGGGACTAAAGAAAATGTTGTAGCTATGAAAATTCTCTACAAGATCGACGTTAATGGTATTTTGGTAGTTTTTACCATTATTGAGATATAGAAGTTCAAATTGGGACAATTCAAATTCAATTCAATTCTGTATCGCCCCCTTATAAAACAATGTCATGAAGGGTGCGCCTTAACTAACTTTTAATGAAAAACGCTTACACGGGGGACGTTTTTCTGAATTCTGAAGCAGCAATGTTCATAGATGAGAAAAATCCAAAAACCAGAAAAAATCGCTGTAGGGATTTTTAAATAAATCGCGGTCGAAATTCACATTTTTAGGTGTTTTATAGGTTTTCACGATTTTGCTTGGAAACCGTAAGCCCAATCGAAATGGAGCTAAAGAAAATGTTGTAGCTGTGAAAATTCTCTAGAGGATTGATGTTTATTATTTGTATCCAGCCTGTACCATTTTTGAGATAAAGAAGCTCAGTTTAAATTTTTAGATTTTTTTGTTAGGGTTTCGCGATTTTGCTTGAATACGGTAAGTCTTATCGAT
This sequence comes from Musca autumnalis, assembly GCF_047663935.1. Lineage (NCBI taxonomy): Eukaryota > Metazoa > Arthropoda > Insecta > Diptera > Muscidae > Musca > Musca autumnalis. Next base: position 25,815,223 of record NW_027411866.1, on the reverse strand, counting down.
ATGGGACCTGAGAAAATCTTAAAGCTGTGAAAATTCTCTACAAGACTGGCTTTAGTAACTTATCCTAAGTTGTACCATTTCTTAGATATATGAGTTTAAGTTGGGAATTTGCAGTCATCACATTGTTTTATAAGGGGGCGATACAGAATTGAATTAAATTTGAATTGTCCCAATTTGAACTTCTATATCTCAAAAACGGTAAAACCGACGAGAATACCATAAAGGTCAATCTTGTAGAGAATTTTCATAACTACGACATTTTCTTTAGTCCCATTTTGATAGGGCTTGCGGTTTCTAAGCAAAATTGTGAAAACCTAAACAACACCTAAAAATGTCAACTTAAATCGCGATTTATTTAAAAAGCGCTCCGGCGATTTTTTTGTTTTTTGATTTTTCTCATCTATAAACATTGTAGTTTCAGAATCCGCAAAAACTTCCGAGGTGTAAGCACCTTCCATTTAAAATTGTTTCAAGAGCACCGTGGTGTATTTTTAAATAATTTTTATACCCTCAGCCTTTAGGCTAAGGAGGGTATATACACTTTGATACGATGAAAATGTGCCTCATCGAAATAATGGTTTTAGACCCCAAGTATGTTTGGACGAAATGTGTTTCAGACAATTTGGATTCGATCTAGCCATGTCCGTCCGTCTGTCTGTCTGTCCTGCTGGCTGGAGCGTACGATATTTCTCGAACGGATGAACCGATTCGGTTCAAATTTTGGCATTCGTAATATATTACCCAAACTTAGTTTAAGTTCGAAGATGGGCTATATCGGTCCACTACTTCCGGTACCTCCCCCACAAAAGTTCGAAAATGTTCGGAAAATTTGTGCGCACGATAACTCTTGAAGGGAGTAATCGATTTCGTCCATACTTTGCACATCCTGAAATGTGTACCAGACTTTGATAAGGTTTCAATATGGACTCAATCGGTCCACTCATTCGGGTACCTCCCACACAAAATTTCGGAAAAGTTCAGTTTAGGGCCATCTCTCGAATCGCTTTGATTTTTGTTTTAGCAGCTTGTATTCACTGCCCCCCCGACGGTCCAAGTTTCATTAGGGGCAAGTTCATACTTCCTGAGAAAATAGCATGAAAGTTGCAAAAAACCCCTATGACACCGCGTTAGGTGGTTGGAGCGCAAGATAACTCTAGAACGGATCTGCCGATTCGTTACAACATTTGGCCTTAGTAATATTTTGTCCAAACATAGTTTAAGTTCGAAGATAAGCCATATCGGTCCACTCCTTCAGGTACCTCCCCCACAAAACTTCAAAAATGTTCGGAAAAATTGTTTGTACGGTAACTCTTGATGGGAGTGGCCGAATTGGTCCATACTTTACACATCGTAATATATCTACCAGATATAGATCAGGTTCAAATATGGACTATATTTGTCCACTCCATCCGGTACCTCCCACACAAAATTTCGGATAAGTTCACTTTAAGACCTGATATCGAATCACTTTGATTTTTGTTGAAGCAAGTTGCATTCGCTGCCTCAATTACGATGGTAAAAGTTTTTTTCAGGGGCAAGTCCATACTTCTTGAGCAAACAGCCCGAAGGGTGTAAAAACCCGCAATGGCACCATATGTAGTGGCTGGAGATCCACTTCCATAATGGTCAATGTCGATCCATTCCTTTTTGTATCTCCTCCGCAAAACGGTTGATCTTTAATCATAATCAACATTTTTGTCGGTTCAAACGCCCAAAATTTTTAAACCCCCCTAAATAAATATGTTTTTTGGGAAAAAAAGTTTCAATATATTCAGGCTGAGGGTATATCTCTGTCGGCAAAGCCGACTGATACTTTTTTACTTGTCATTGTTTACATTTTAACATAATAGGCCTTGATTCTTTGTGCATTGAAGAAAATATTGTACACACATTTTGGTGTCTGTCTCTTAATAAACTTTCATTCCTCTACATATTAAAAGTTGGTGTTTGTATTTTTGTTCCTCGGACTCATCAATGTGTCACATATTAAATAATTTTTCCAGGACGTGAATTGTTTAAACAATTTTTTCGAGGACGTGGATTTTAAAATAATTTTTCAATGATGTGGATTTTTTAAATAATTTTTCGAGCCGGTGGATTTTTTAAATAATTTTTTCGAGGACATAGATTTTTTAAATAATTTTTTTCAAGGATGTGGATTATTTAAATATTTTTTTTCAAGGACGTAATTTTTTAAAATAATTTTCTCAAGAACGTGAGTTTTTAAAATAAGTTTCTCAAGGCTGTGAAAATTTTAAATAGTTTTTTCAAGAACCTGTTGATCATCTTCTCGTTTTGATAGCCATTTCAAAAGAGATTATTATACAAAATTTGCAATAGTACGTGGATTTCCTAAATAATTTTTTGTTTTCAAGGACGTGGATTTATATTTTAAGGGCGTGAACATTTTAAATAATTTTTTCCGAAGACGTGAATTTTTTAAATATTTATTTCAAGGACTTGGATTTTTTAAATAATTTTTTAAGGACATGGATTTTTTAAATATTTTTAATGATTTTGTAAGGTTTTTTTTTAATATTTTTGGGGACGTGAATTTTGTTTAATAATTTTTTTGAACACGTAGATTTTTTAAATAATTTTTTTTAAACTTTGGACTTGAATAAATAATTTTTTCGAGGACGTGGATTTTTTAAATTTTTTTTCGAGGACGTGGGTTCTTTAAATATTTTTTTAAGGACGTGAATTTTTTAAAGAACTTTTTGCCAAGGACGTAGATTTTTTAAATATTTTTTTTTCAAGGACGTGGATTTTTTAAATATTTTTTTCAAGGACGTAGATTTTTTAAATATATTTTTTCAAGGACGAGTTTTTTTAAATATATTTTTTCAAGGACGAGTTTTTTTAAATATTTTTTTTTGGAAGAACGTGGATTTTTTAAATAATTTTTTCAAGGACGCGGATTTTTTAAATAATTTTTTTCAAAGATGCGGATTTTTTAAATATTTTTTTCAAGGACGTGGATTTTTTAAATAATTTTTTCAAGGACGCGGATTTTTTAAATAATATTTTTTAAGGACGTGAATTTTTTAAAGAATTTTTTGCCAAGGACGTAGATTCTTTAAATAATTTTTTTTTCAAGGACGTGGATTTTTTAAATATTTTTTTCAAGGACGTAGATTTTTTAAATAATTTTTTTCATGGACGTGGATTTTTAAATAATTTTTGATTCAAGGACGTGGTTTTTTAAATAATTATTTTTCAAGGACGTGGATTTTGTAAATAATATTTTTTTAAGCACGTAAATTTTTTAAATATTTTTTTTTTAAGGTCGTAGATTTTTTAAAAATTTTTTTTTTCAAGGACGTGGATTTTTTTAATAATTTTTTTCAAGGACATGGGGTTTTTAAATATTTTTTCAAGGACGTGGATTTTTTAAATAATTTTTTCAAGAACGTGGATTTTTAAATAATTTTTTCCAAGGACGTGGATTCATAAATGATTTTTTCCGAGGACGACCATTTATTAAATAATTTTTTTCAAGGACGTGGATTTTTTAAATGTTTTTTCCAAGGACGTGGATTCTTAAATAATTTTTTGCCAGGGCTACAATTTATTAAATAATTTTTCCAAGGACGTGGATTTTTTAATTTTTTTTTCCAAAGACGTGGATTCCTAAATAATTTTTTGCAAGGACGACAATTTATTAAATAATTTTCCCAAGGACATGTATTTTTTAAATTTTTTTTCCAAGGACGTGGATTCTTAAATAATTCTTGGCAAGGACGACAATTTATTAAATAATTTTTCCAAGGGCGTGGATTTTTTAAAATTTTTTTTCCAAGGACGTGGATTTTTAAATAATTTTTTGCAAGGGCGATAGTTTATTAAATAATGTTTCCAAGGACGTGGATTTTTAAAATTTTTTTTCCAAGGACGTGGATTCTTAAATATTTTTTTTGCAATAACGACAATTTTTTAAATAATTTTTTGCAAGGACGACAATCTATTAAATAATTTTTCCAAGGACGTGGATTTTTTAAAATGTTTTTTTTCCAAGGACGTGGATTCTTAAATAATTTTTTTTCAAGGACGTGGATTTTTAAAATAACTTTTTCCAAGGACGTGGCTTTTTTAAATATTTTTTTTCAAGGACTTGGATTTTTGAAATATCTTTTTTAAAGGACGTAAATTTTTAAGACAGTTTTTTTTCAACGACTTGGAGTTTTTAAATAATTTTTTCATAGATGTGGATTTTTTAAATAATTGTTATTTTTTTGAGGACGTGAATTTTTATAATAATTTTTTAAGGACGATGATTTTTTAAATAATTTTTTAAGGACGATGATTTTTTAAATATTTTTTTAAGGACGATGGCTTTTTAACAATATTTTTTCGAAGGTCGAGGATTTTTTTATGGACGTGAATTTTTTAAATATTTGTTTCAACGACTTGGATTTTTTAAATAAATTATTTTAAGGACGTGGATTTTTTAAATATTTTTTTTGAGAACGTGATTTTTTTAAATAATTTTTTTGAGGATGTAAATTTTTTAAATATTTTTTTCAAGCACGTTGCTTGAATAAATAGCTTTTTAAATAGTTTTTTTTAAGGACGTGCACTTTTAAAATAATTTTCTCAGGGACGAGAAAATTTTAAATAGATTTTTAAGGAACATGTTGATCATTAAAAAATCCCCATAGCCATTTCAAATGTTTCTAATAGAAAATTTGCAATAGTTCGTGGATTTCCTAAATATTTTTTTGTTTTCAAGGACATTGTTTTTTAAAAAAATTCTCAAGGACGTGAATATTTAAGTAATCTTTTTTCGAGGACGAGGATTTTTTAAATATTTTTATACCCTCAGCCTTTAGGCTAAGGAGGGTATATACACTTTGATACGATGAAAATGTGCCTCATCGAAATAATGGTTTAAGACCCCAAGTATGTTTGGACGAAATGTGTTTCAGACAATTTGGAGTCGATCTAGCCATGTCCGTCCGTCTGTCTGTCCGTCTGTCTGTCTGTCCTGCTGGCTGGAGCGCACGATAACTCTCGAACGGATGAACCGATTCGGTTCAAATTTTGGCTTTCGTAATATTTTGCCCAAACTTAGTTTAAGTTCGAAGATGAGCTACATCGGTCCACTCCTTCGGATACCTCCCCCACAAAAGTTCGAAAATGTTCGGAAAGTTTGTGCGCACGATAACTCTTGAAGGGAATGACCGATTTGGTCCATACTTTGTATAGCGTAATCTTTCTACCAGAGTAATATGAGGTTCCAATATGGTCTCAATAGGTCCACTCCTTCAGGTACCTCCCACACAAAATTTCGGAAAAGTTCAGTTTAGGGCCATCTCTCGAATCGCTTTGATTTTTGTTTTAGCAACTTGTATTCACTTCCCTTCATACGACGGTACAAGTTTCATCAGGGGCAAGTCCATACTTCCTGAGAAAATAGCATGAAAGTTGCAAAAAACCCCTATGACACCGTGTGAGGTGGTTGGAGCGCAAGATAACTCTCGAACGGATCTGCCGATTCGGTCCAAAATATGGCCTTTGTAATATTTTGTCCAAACATAGTTTAAAATTGAAGGTAAGCCATATCGGTCCACTCCTTCAGGTACCTTCCCCACAAAAGTTCAAAAATGTTCGGAAAAATTTTTCGTACGGTAACTCTTGAAGGGAGTAGCCGAATTGGTCTATACTTTACACATCCTAATATATCTACCAGATATAGATCAGGTTCAAATATGGACTATATTTGTACACTCCATCCGGTACCTCCCACACAAAATTTTCGGATAAGTTCACTTTAAGACCTGATATCGAATCACTTTGAATTTTTTTGAAGCAACTTGCATTCGCCGCCACATTTACGATGGTAAAAGTTTTTTAGGGGCAAGTCCATACTTCTTGAGCAAACATCCCGATGAGTGTAAAAACCCCCTTGGCACCATATGTTGTGGCTGGAGATCCACATCCATAATGGTCAATGTCGATCCATTCCTTTTAGTATCTCCTCCCCAAAACTTTTGATCTTTAATCCTAATCAACATTTTTGTTTGTTCAAACGCCCAAAAATGTTTAAAACCCCCTAAATACATACGTATTTTGGGAAAAAAATTTTTCAATATACACAGGCTGAGGGTATATCTCTGTCGGCAAAGCCGACTGATACTTTTTTTCTTGTTTTTCAAGGACTTGGATTTTTTAAATATTTTTTAAGGACTTGAATTTTTTTAAATATTTTTTTTCAATGACGTGGATATTTTAAATAATTTTTTTAAAGACGTGGATTTTTTAAATAATTTTTTGTTTCAAGGGCGTGTATTTTTTCAATAATTTTTTCCATTTTTTAAATAATTTTTTAGAATGTGAACTTTTAAATAATTGTTTTCAAGGACGTGGATATTTTTATATATTTGTAGGAACATATGTATGTATATATGTAGATTTTTAAAATATTTTTTTTAAGAACCTGTTGATCATTGAAATATCCCCCCTTTCCGCTCTGATAGTCATTTCGAAAGAGATTCTAAAAAAAATTCCAATAGTTCCCCTCCAAAGTTAATTTAAAGTGAAAGTGATATGTGTTTCCAATCTAAATAGGATTAAACATCCTACCACATCCTGTGGCAACCACAAAGACCCTTGAAAGAAAACAAAAGTTAATATTAAGACAAAACACAGCAGTAGTTGATGCAAGGATATCCATTTTATTTTATTTTTTCAAAACTGATTCAAAATTATGGATGAAAAAGGTAAACAAAAGGGCCGATCGGCCGGTGGGCTAAAAATTATGTCCATCATAAATGTGCAAAAAGGGAAACTGAAAGAAAAACACCCATAAAATATAAAACAAAACCACAAATCAAACAAAAACGATATTAACATTAACAAACAAAAGGTCAGTAACAAAAAAGGATGACATATTTTGTAAAATTCAACCCAGAAGAAGACGAAGAAAAAGGCGCACAATTTTTGGGGGAAATTCTCTCTTCTTTGATATTATGAACTAATAATAAAGGACAACAAGGATGAAAGTAGAAGAAAACTAGGACAACAACATGTTGCATGAAAAGGTATTTGTTGCAATAAATTGCACATGTCCTTTTTTTTGGTGTGCGATGATAATAATGAACTACCCAAGAAAAGTTAATCAGGGTGAGTGGAAAAGGAAAGTAGAAAACTGTTACTCTCTTCTCCCTTGAGTGAGTTAAAAAAACCAAAAAATGTATCTCTCTCTCTTTCAATTTCTCTTAACTTTTACCGGTATTTCCATCATTTGTAAACATTACTCTCTGCCGCCCAAATGCATCTGCATTAGAGTAGAAGACATAACAACTGTCGGATACATAGTCAACCCTGCTGTTGCATTTACTTTGCATTGCTTTGCAACCACTGAAGTTTAAGGACATTCATTATATACTCAAACAGGACGCTCTGACACACACACCCTTACATATGTACATACACACAAATTATATAGAGTCTACATTCCACCACATACATACGTAGAACAAAATTGCATGCCATGAAAATGTGCCGACCGCCAGCGGCTAATGCGGCTGGAGACGCAAACTCAACAGGGGGTTGTTTTTTGCACTGCGGAGGGTAAGGATCGGCTGCATTTTTTTTCTCAGTTTTTTTCTTTTTTTTGGAATAGATAGTTTGTGCATTTTTCATCCAATGACAGTTGTTGTCATAATTGATTCATCCAACCAGCCATCCATCCATCCATCTATCACTTTTGCTACTGATAATCTAAAAAATTGAAGAGAATTCAGGGTAATTACAGGACTAGACAGCGGAGATAGATGTCCTACAGCTGATAACAGCATGTCATGCAATTTTCTTTTTCACTTCAATGATGCAATCAACACAATGACTAGGATTTTTTCCATTTCCATAGAGGTTGAGGATAATGAATAATAACAAGAGCCTAAATGTGAAATTTTGAAAAAAAAATTTACTACCTTAAATATTTTCCTTTTTTTAGAAAGTGGGGTTTTAACTAAACTTTTCAACCAACGTAAGTTTTCTATATATATAAAAGAGTAGTGAGGTGAGTGACTGACTGACTGACTGACTGACTGATTCATCAACGCCCAGACGAAACGGCTGAAGCTAGAAACTTGAAATTTTGGGTGTAGGTTGCTGTTGGTGTGTAGGGGTGAGATAAGGCTGGGTTTTTGGAAATTCGAGCTAGAAGTGTACGAAAAGTACTAAAAGGTACTAAATATGGTACCCTTGGTATTAGGCAAACGGGAAGAGCTAGAATTCTGAAATTTGGAATGAGGGTAACTGATGGAGAGTTAGAAAGATGTACCAAAGGGGTTTTGGAAATTCGAACTACAAGGGTACGAAAAGTACTAAATGGTACTAAATTTAGTACAATTTTGATTTGGGTGAACGGATTGAGCTGGAATAATGACATTTGGAACGAGGGTCACTGATGAAGAGTAACAATGAAAGGTTTTTGTAAATTCGAACTATAAGGGTACGAAAAGTACTAACTGGTACTAAATTTAGTACAACTCGGATTTGGGTGAACGGATGGAGCTAGAATCCTGAAATTTGAAATTAGGGTCACTGGTGGAGAGTAACAAAGACAGGTTTTTGGAAATTTGAACCATAAGTGCACGAAAAGTACTAAATGGTACTAAATTTAGTACAATTCGGATTTGGGTGAACGGATAGAGCTGGAATCCTGAAATTTGGAATGAGGGTCACTGATGGAGAGTAGCAAAGAAAGTTTTTTAGAAATTCGAACCACAAGTGCACGAAAAGTACTAAATGGTACTAAATTTAGTACAATTTGGATTTGGGTGAACGGATTGAGCTGGAATCCTGAAATTTGTAATGAGGGTCACTGATGGAGAGTAGCAAAGAAAGTTTTTTAGAAATTCGAACCACAAGTGCACGAAAAGTACTAAATGGCACTAAATTTAGTACAATTTGGATTTGGGTGAACGGATAGAGCAGGAATCTTGGAATTTGGAATAAGTGTCACTGTTACGGATAAAGCTGGAATCCTGAATTAAGATTACTGTTACATGGAATTAAGATTACTGTTAGAATGTTGAATTGAGATATGGAGGTAACTTTGGAAAATTATACTAATGTGCACGAAGCAGTACTAAATGGCACTAAATTCGATACAATTTGTATTTGTGTGAACAGATTACTGTTTAGTCCGGTCAAAATAGATATGCGTATAAGGGGGAAATAGCAAAAATTCCCACAAAGCTAAATTTTGGTGGAGAGCTAGGGTTGGCCATTAGAAGCAACTGAAAGTCCCCATCGATCCCATGTGTGCAAAACAAGTAATTCGGGGTCAAAGGTCATTTTTGGAGGCCTTATTCAGTTTTTTTTTTTAATTTTTCTCAAAGCGGTAATACTTAGCAAAAGCCCGCTAAAGTAAAAGTTGTAGATTCAATAATTGTCTACAAAATTGGTCTTTATGACTTACCATTTTCGAGATATCTCGATCTAAAGGTCAAATAAAAAATTAGCCGCGTAAGTACATTATGAGGCGAACCGGTTAAAGTAACGACACTATGTGTTAGATACTTCCGTAAACTTTCAAACGATATCCACTCTGCAGTAATCGGTTCAGTAGAACCGGGTCTAACCCGGTTTTTAAATTTGGCCTTTCGGGTCTAATAACCGGAGAACCGGATCCGCAACCGTTGAAAATTATACATTTCCGTACAAAACTTGAAAAAAATCGGAGAGTTTTCGTTGGGGTCGTTCCCGTTGGGCTTTCGATTATACATGTGGGTTAAATGGGCTATTTTTGCATAAAATTAATCTAACATTGAATAACTCTACTAAACACACTCCGATTTTGTTGGAATTTTTTTAGAAGATAGCTATAATTTCGCTCTTCAAGAAAATATATATTTTTTGGGGGACAGACCCGATTACTTCGCTTATTTTAGCCGGTTCGTCTGAATATGTGCATATTTCCCTTAAAAGTGCATAAAAATCATGTGTTTTTTAGAACAGCTATATCTCAAGAATGGTTCCTTCTAAGAAAAAAATTATAAGAGTCAAACTTGTAGATAATTTTTCTGTCTACAATTTTTATTTTAGTCACTTTTTGATTATATCAACCGTTTTCAAAAAATAAATCCGAAAACCTAAAAACCCTTAAATGTTGACCTTTGACCCCGAATAATTTTTTTTGCACACATGGGATCGATGGGGACTTTTAGGACGTTGCTTCTCCACCAAAATTCAGCTTTGTGGGAATTTTTGCTATTTCAATGTCTATTTTGACCGGACTATGTTGGAGTGTAGGATTGCGGTTGCTTTGGAAATTCGTACTTATGGAAAAGTGCTAAGTGAAACTACATTGGCTATAATTTGTACTTTTTGGAAAGTCGAGTACGAAAAGTGGTAAATGGTACAAAATTTGGTACCTTTTGGTATTTGCTATGTGGTACAAAATTTTGTACAATTTGTGATTTTGTAAAGGGGTAGAACTGCAATTTTTAAATTTGAAATTCGGTATTGGATTTGAAATTCGGTATTAGATTAGCAATTGTTGTTTTGAGGTTAGGTAGGGAGGAGCTTTTGAAAATTCGTACTTATTTATACAAAAAGTACTAAATAATACTATGATTGGTTTCAGAGGAACATATAAAGCTGGAAAAGTGAATTGCGGTTAGGATATATGTTAAATATAAGGAAGTACGTTTTGAAACGTTTAATTATGTGTACGAAAAGTTTGGTGACATGTTGGTACCAAAACCATTTTGGTATTGTGTAAACAATTAAAATGAGAAATACCTACTATAGGGGAACGAAAAGTACTAAATGGTACTAAATTTGGTGTTGGGTGTAGGAACAAAGCTTGGATTATATAATTTGGACAAAAATACGAAATGGAAAAATATTTGTTATCAAGATCACTCTGAAATTTGAGATTATGTTCGGAGTTTGAAAAATTTTACTGAATATTGTTCCATTGATTTTATGTTAACGCGAAGGCGTTTCTAAATAATGTACTAGAATTATGTAGCTAAACGTGATGTATATTTTCAAAAAATATTTTTTCAAAATATTCTGGTTCTTGGCGAAATTGCTGAAGCTACAACCTTGAATTGTGAATTGTGCGCTATTGTTGTTGTGAAGGGGTGAGATAAAGTTTAGTGTTTGGAAATTCGTATTGGGAGGGAATGCTGTGTTAGTGAAGGAGTAAAACCAGAAGTCAAGTCTGAAATTTGTAATATGAGTCGCTGTTGGTGTATATCTATGATATGAGGTCGTAGTTTTGGAAATCCGAAATAAAAAATTAAAGGAATTAAATCAATTAAACGATGGTATTAAAAATGGGTTTTAGTACAACGTCAGTCATTGAATATTGTTCATTTATGTATATTTTATGCCCTTTCCGCATACGAAGTAGCGGGCATTTGCTAGTTCATATATAAATTTGACAACCTTCAGAATTTGGGTTTTAAGGAATATTTTTATGGGACTTCAAGGATGAGGATTTTTTATATTCTCTTGTAAGGATGTGGGTTTTTTACATAATGTTTCAAGCAGTGGATTTTTAAAATAATTTGTCAAAGACCTGCATTTTTTAAATTGCCGCTACAAAGCTGGGGCTTATGAAATATATAAAGAAAAAAATTGAAATTGGAGAAAAACATTTTCAAGGACGTAATTTTTTCAAATTTTTTAAATAAAATGTTTCCAGGATGTGGATTTTTTAAAAAGAATTTTTTAGGGACGTAGATTTTTTAAATAATTTTTTTCAAAGACGGGGATTTTTTAAGTATTTTTTTTTCAAGGACGTGGGTTTTTTTAAATAATTAGTTTTGAATACGTGGATTTTTTAAATCACCTTTTTAAAAACGTGGATTTTTTAAATAATTTTTCGGAATAAGTGGATTTTTTAAATATTTTTTCAGGGACGTGGATTTTTTAAATAACTTTTTCAAGAACGGGGACTTTTATTTTTTTCAAGGACGTGCATTTTTTTAAAATATTTTTCTTCAAGGACGGGGATTTTTATTTTTTTCAAGGACGTGCATTTTTTAAATATTTTTCTCAACGACGTGGATCTTTAAGTTTTTTCAAGGACGTGGATTTTTTTAAACTTTATTTTAAACGACGTGGATTAAAAAAAAAACAAAAATTAAGGACGTGGATTGAAAACAAAACAAAAATTAAGGACGTCGATTTAAAACAAATATTAAGGACGTGGATTTAAAAACATTAAAAACAAAAATTAAGGACCTGGATTTTTTAAATATATCTGTTGAAGAACGTGAGTTTTTTAAATAACTTTTTTTCATGGGCATGGATTTTTCAAATATTTTTTCATAGCAATAGATTTTTTATATAATTTTTTTTTCAAGGACGTGGATGTTTAACGAATTTTTTGTCAATGGCGTGGATTTGTCAACCTACTTTTTTTCAAGGACGTGAATTTTTTAACAATTTTTTCAATGGAGTGTATTTTTTAAATATTTTTTTATGGGCGTGGAATTTTTAAATAATTTTAATTACGTGAATTTTTTAAACAATGTTTTAAGAATGTGGATTTTTTAAATATTTTTTTTTGAGGACTTGGGTTTTTTATATAAACTGGACATATAAACTGGGTATATTTCTTCAAGGACGTAGCTTTCTTAAATATAATTTTTCAAGAACGTGGATTTAAAAAAAAAATTACACATTTTTCCAAGAACGTTATCTTTATTTAAAAAAAATATTCAAGAACCTGTAGTGCGATTCTGTAACTCCTTAACGACAGAATTAACGACGAATGTCGGTAGTTAACGATAATTTTCGGTAAGTGCTATTCTGTAACCAATTTTAACAATTTTTGTCGGTAAATTTTGTCGTTAATTACCGAAAATTATTGTTAAGTTAACAACCAAAAAAAAGTAGTTGTTAAGTCTTTACGACAGTACATTATTTCAATACTTTGCTGAATTCTTTTAACAACGGCGTTTTATATGAACATATGCTATGTCAATAAAAACGGTACACAAGGTAAATTCCGCCTTATTGAGAAAAATCTTCTTAAGGCATTTACATAAGGGTTAACTATGTAGGATAACAGGGGGAAGCTTCGCCACTGTTGTGCTTTCGCCGGCGCCGATTTTATTGAAGCTGCATAAAGATCACCAAAGAGAAAGTTGTAGATCTTCGATTAACTCATAACTGTCCCTTGGAATAACTACATGTAGCATCAATTAAATCGGCGCTGACGAAAGCGCAACAGTGGCGAAGCTGCCCCATGTTACCCTTTCCTTATTATTAAAGAGAAAAAACGTTAGCTAAATCTTCAAAAGAACTTAAGGCCTACACCAATGCCCTTAACACTATTTTTCTACAAGCCAAAAACGTGTATGGTGTTCCTACAAACTACTTTGTTCTGTGGTAATATTATAGATTTAAACTCAGCATCACGAATAATCAGAATGCTAAAAATGTCGTATATGTATGTTCGGATTTCCGAACTTTTTATACACTACGCTATGAGAAATTCCATTTGATGTAAATATATAAACTCAAATGACGGTAACGTGGATCCACGTACATCATTGTAGGGGTTTAAGTCATGTCAAATTTCAAAGCTAAATATTCATATGGCAAAAATAACTCTTCGTTTTATTGCGGTGTTAAAAATGTATTTTTCTGCACATTCATAAAAAAGCAATTATCTTCAAAGTGACCTTTTGACCAATGATTCTGATTACACTATCCTGCCCACTTCAAACTTATAATGCCTTGCCGAGCTAATACGTGGATGCGAATGACACGTTTATTCATATCCTGGAATAAAACCACGAAAATCTATGAGATTTATTTACCTCCTAGAAGTACCTACATACATACCCACTTGACGCATTAGAAGTTGAAAGTAGACTAGTGTTACGCATTGTTGGAATACTTGCAGATACTTATGTTAGGCGCATTTCTTCAAAAAGCGGACATTTCTTCCTCCCTTAGGCGTTTTTTGCCTGTATTTGCGAAGAAACAATATTTTTAATTCAAAAATACATAAATAAATATCAAAATATAATATTTGACAATTTGTCTTTCCATCGATATTCGTCGGTATGTGCTAACGATTTCTACAATAGTTAACATAAAGTTACAGAATAGCACATTCGTTAACTCAACCGAATATTTTTGTTGACTACCGATGTCGGTTCGTTATTAAAAAAAGTTACAGAATCGCACTACTGGAACATATTTTCAAGGACGTGAATTTTTTTAAATATATTTCTTCAAGGACGTGAATTTTTTTAAATATATTTCTTCAAGGACGGGGATTTTTAAAATAATTTTTTATATAATATTTTCAAGGACGTGGATTTTTTTTTGATTTTCTTCAAGGACGTGAATATTTTAAATTATTTATATAATATAATAATTTCTTAAGGACGTGGATTTTTTAAATAATTTTTTTCGAGGACTTCGAGTTTTTTAAATAATTATTTTCATGGACGTGGATTTATAAATAATTGTTTCAAGGGCGTAGATTTTTCAAATAATTTTTTTAAGGACGTGGGTTTTTAAAATAATTTTGTAAGGAGACTACCGATATGTTGCTGCTGTAGACCCTTTCTAAAAGAAAGGGTGCTTCTAAAGAACTTTCCTAAAAGAAAGGGTGCTTCTATGGACCCTGCCTGAAATAAATTGTGTTTCTAGAGAACCTTTCTGAAACAAAGAGTGCTTCTATAGACCCTTTTGGTAGGAAAGGGTGCTTCTATAGACCTCTTTTAAAAGGAAAAGGGTGTTCCTATATGCTCTTTCTAAAAGGAAAAGGGTGTTCCTATATACCCTTTCTAAAAGGAAAATGGTGCTCCTTAGACCCTTTCTGAAAGGAAAAGGGTGCTCCTATAGATCCTTTCTAAAAGAGAGGGTGCTCCTATAGACCCTTTCTGAAAGAGAGGGTACTCCTATAGACCCTTTCTGAAAGAGAGGGTGCTCCTATAGACCCTTTCTGAAAGAGAGGGTGCTCCTATAGACCCTTTCTGAAAGAGAGGGTGCTCCTATAGACCATTTCTGAAAGAATGGGTGCTTCTATAGGGCCTATCAGAAATAAAGGCTGCTACTTTAGAACCTTTCTGGAGGAATGGGTGCTTCTATAGACCCTATCTGAAGGAAAGGGTGATTCTATACAACCTTCCTGAAACAAAAGGTATTTCTGAAGACCCTTTCTAAAACAAAGGGTGCTTCTATAGAACCTTTCTGAAAGAAAGGGTGCTTCTATAGAACCTTTCTGAAAGAAAGGGTGCTTCTATAGAACCTTTCTGAAAGAAAGGGTTCTTCTATAGAACCTTTCTGAAAGAAAGGGTTCTTCTATAGAACCTTTCTGAAAGAAAGGGTTCTTCTATAGAACCTTTCTGAAAGAAAGGGTGCTTCTATAGACCCTTTCGGAAAGAAAGGGTGCTTCTATAGACCCTTTCGGAAAGAAAGGGTGCTTCTATAGACCCTTTCGGAGAGAATGTGTGTTTCTATAGACCCTTCCTGAAACAAAGGGTGTTTCTAGAGACCCTTTCTGAATCAAAGGGTGCTTCAATAGAGAGGGTGCGTTTATAGACCCTTTCGGAAAGAAAGTGTGTTTCTTTAGGCCCTTCCTAAAACAAAGGTTGCTTCTATAGACCCTTTCGGAAAGAAAGAGTGCTTCTATAGACCCTTTCGGAGAGAAAGTGTGATTCTATAGACCCTTCCTGAAACAGAGGGTGTTTCTAGAGACCCTTTCTGAAACAAAGGGTGCTTCTTTAGACCCTTTCGGAAAGAAAGTGTGCTTCTATATACACTTTCGGAGAGAAAGTGTGATTCTATAGGCCCTTCCTGAAACAATGGGTGTTTCTAGAGACCCTTTCTGAAACGAAGGGTGCTTCTATAGACCCTTTCGGAAAGAAAGTGTGCTTATATAGACCCTGTTGGAGAGAATATGTGTTTCTATAGACCCTTCCTTAAACAAAGGGTGTTTACAGAGACCCTTTCTGAAACAAAGGGTTCTTCTTTAGACCCTTTCGGAAAGAAAGTGTGCTTCTATAGACCCTTCCGGAGAGAAAGTGTGTCTCTATAGGCCCTTCCTGAAACAAAGGGTGTTTCTAGAGACCCTTTCTGAAACAAAAGGTGCTTCTATAGACCCTTTCGGAAAGAAAGTGTGCTTATATAGACCCTGTTGGAGAGAATATGTGTTTCTATAGACCCTTCCTTAAACAAAGGGTGTTTATAGAGACCCTTTCTGAAACAAAGGGTGCTTCTTTAGACCCTTTCGGAAAGAAAGTGTGCTTCTATAGACCCTTTCGGAGAGAAAGTGTGATTCTATAGGCCCTTCCTGAAACAAAGGGTGGTTCTATAGACCCTTTCGGAAATAAAGTGTGCTTCTATAGACCCTTTCGGAGAGAATGTGTGTTTCTATAGACCCTTTCTGAAACAAAGGGTGCCCCTATATGCCCTTTCTCAAGCAAAGGGTGCCTCTATAGGCCTTTTCAAAAAAGAAAAGGGTGCTTCTATAGACCCTTTCTAAAAAGAAAAGGGTGCTTCTATAGACCCTTTCGGAAAGAAAGTGTGCTTCTATAGATCCTTTCTCAAGCAAAGAGTGCCACTATAGGCCTTTTAAAAAAAGAAAAGGGTGCTTCTATAGACCCTTTCTAAAAAGAAAGGGGTCTCCTATAGACCTTTTCTGAAAGAAAAGGGGTCTCCTATAAACCTTTTCTGAAAGAAACGTTGCTTCAATAGACACATTCTGAAAGAAACGTTGCATCTATAGACCCTTTCTGAAACAAAGGGTGCTTCTATAGACCCTTTCGGAAAGAAAGGGTGCTCCTATAGACCCTTTCGGAGAGAAAGTGTGATTCTATAGACCCTTCCTGAAACAGAGGGTGTTTCTAGAGACCCTTTCTGAAAAAAGGGTGCTTCTTTAGATCCTTTCGGAAAGAAAGTGTGCTTTTATAGACCCTTTCGAAGAGAAAGTGTGATTCTATAGACCCTTCCTGAAACAAAGGGTGTTTCTAGAGACCCTTTCTGGAGCAAAGGGTGCTTCTATAGACCCTTTCGGAAAGAAAGTGTGCTTATATAGACCCTGTTGGAGAGAATATGTGTTTCTAAAGACCCTTCCTTAAACAAAGGGTGTTTCTAGAGACCCTTTCTGAGACAAAGGGTGCTTCTATAGACCCTTTCGGAAAGAAAGTGTGCTTCTATAGAGCCTTTCGGAGAGGATGTGTGTTTCTATGGACCCTTTCTGAAACAAAGGGTGTTTCTAGAGACACTTTCTGAAACAAAGGGTGTTTCTAGAGACCCTTTCTGAGACAAAGGGTGCTTCTATAGACCCTTTCGGAAAGAAAGTGTGCTTCTATAGACCCTTTCGGAGAGAATGTGTGTTTCTATAGACCCTTTCTGAAACAAAGGGTGTTTCTAGAGACACTTTCTGAAACAAAGGGTGTTTCTAGAGACACTTTCTGAAACAAAGGGTGCTTCTATAGACCCTTTCGGAAAGAAAGTGTGCTTTTATAGACCCTTTCGGAGAGAAAGTGTGTTTCTAAAGACCCTTCCTTAAACAAAGGGTGTTTCTAGAGACCCTTTCTGAGACAAAGGGTGCTTCTATAGACCCTTTCGGAAAGAAAGTGTGCTTATATAGACCCTTTCGGAGAGAATGTGTGTTTCTATAGACCCTTTCTGAAACAAAGAGTGTTTCTAGAGACACTTTCTGAAACAAAGGGTGCTCCTATAGACCCTTTCGGAAAGAAAGTGTGCTTCTATAGACCCTTTCGGAGAGAATTTGTGTTTCTATAGACCCTGCCTGAAACAAAGGGTGTTTCTAGAGACCCTTTCTGAAACAAAGGGTGCTCCTATGTACCCTTTCTCAAGCAAAGGGTTCCTCTATAGGCCTTTTCAAAAAAGAAAAGGGTTCTTCTATAGACCCTTTCTGAAAGAAACGTTGCTTCTATAGACACATTCTGAAAGAAAGGGTGCATCTATAGACAGAAAGGGTTCTTGTATATACCCTTTCTGACCCTCTCTGAAAGAAATGGTGCTTTTATAGACCCTTTCTGAATGAAAGGGTGCTTGTATAGACTCTTTCTGAAAAAAAGTTTGCTTCTATAGACCCATTCTGAATGAAAAGGTGAACCTATGGACCCTTTATGAAAGGAAGGGTGCTTGTATATACCCTTTTTGACCCTTTCTGAAAGAAAGGTGCTTCTTAAACCCTTTCTGATGCTTCTATGGACCTTTTCTGAAATAAAGGATGCTTCGATAGAACCTTTCTGAAAGAAAGGGTGCTTCTATGGACCATTTGTGAAAGAAATGGTGGTTCTGTAGACACTTTCTGCAAGAAGGGCTGCTTGTATAGACCCTTTCTGCAAGAAAGAATTCTTCTATTGACTCTTTCTACAAAAAAGGGTGCTTCTACATACTCCATCCTAAAAACTGAATTAGGTTTATTATTTCAACTGTTATACAGGTAAGATATGCAACATGTTAAATGTAAATAAAAAGAATCGTTCATTATGGCATTTTGAAGGAAATTTTAGGCTCATCGTAGATTTTATAACAGCTGTAAACTGTTATACGAATCGTTATAAAACTGTTATACAACGATTTTTTTTTTTACTTTTTCGAGCAACAATATCATAGAAATCCATGGGGAAATTTCAAAGTTTAAATCCTCTTCCATAATATTGAATTAGGTTACTTTTTCAACTGTTATACAAGTAAATTTTGTTATTTTTCAAACAAAAATGTAAATTTTCCCAACAGTATTTCTTTCTCTGTTCCACTCCTATCGACATTTTTAGGCTCATTTGAGCTCTTAAAACAATTAAAAATTGTTATACGAAGTGTTATAAAACTGGTATAGAAGGAAATTTAAAATTTTTCGTCCAAAAATCTCAAAGAAAATCATGAAAGAAGTTCGAAAACTACATCTTTCTCCAAAATATTGAATTAGGTTTACTATACCAACGGTTATACAAGTAAACTTTGTTGTTTGTCCAATATAACAGTTACAAACTGTTATGCGACTGTTGTAGACCTATTATACAAGGCAATTGTTATTTCTAGGGGCAAATGATAGAGATACTAGGTTAACGTTTACTTTTTTCAACTGTTATACGTGTTAAAATTATTTGTCAAAACAACAATTAAAATTTTCTTATAGAGATACTATGTTTACGTTTAGTTTTTTCAACTGTTATACATGTAAAAATTATTTGTCAAACAATAAAAATGTTCCTTGGAAATTTGTCTCTATGGCACTCCAATTGAAATTTTACGTTCGTAGTAATTTTATAACAGTTACAAACTGTTATACGAAGTGTTATAAAACTGTTATACAAGGAAAATTTTATTTTTTTCGTGCAAAATCTCATAGAAATCCCTAGAAGAATTTCAACATCCTACTTCTAAATACTAAATAAGGGTTACCAAGTAAATCTAGGTATTTTTTAAACAAAAATTAAAATTTTTCCTTAAGAATGTGTTTTCTGGGACATTTCAATTGAAATTTTACGTTCATAGAAGATTTTATAACGGTTGGAAACTGTTATACAATTACATTTTTTTTTGCCCAAAATTTTGGTAGAAATCCTTGAAGTTTGCCTTAAGAATATTTCTCTGGGCCGTTCCATTGAAATTTTGGACCAAGAGAAGGCTTTATACAAGTAAGTCCCGGTCCACAATAGTATGAATTTCATTAAAAAATTTCATGAAATTAGGCGTTCTTAGCTCGTATTCCCCACTACAGCATTTTTATGATTTTACTCTACTACGGAACTCGATCTAGAGACGCATAAATTCGTGTCAAAATTTCAGTAAAATTACTGTAGTGTGGCCCGGGACTAACATTTTCTATTTTTCAAACAAAAATTAATGTTTTTCTTAGTAATCATTGTCTGGGGCAACAATATAAGTTTTACCCCCATTATTACAAGTATTCTTTTGTTATAGTTTGGATTTACCGAACAGATTTATAGCGTTCCGGTTAACTTAAAGTTAAAAGTGATCATTGAATTTCAAGTAGGAGCTTCTTAAAATTAACTTTCAATGTAAAAATTATATTTTTAATGCCTCCAAATTGGTTTATTTTGCGTTTTCAAATCCATCAGATAGTAAAAGAACACATGTAATAATGGCCCTAAGTCTCATAAGAGATTTATAACAGTTACAAATTGTTATATGAAGTGTTATAAATTTCTTATACAGGGAAATTTTTATTTATTTATTAATTTTTTTTTTTTTTTTTTGCACAGATCTCATAGAAATTTTTTGGAAAATTTTCGAATCTCCATGGACCTCCCCCAATCTCCAATTTCCTTCATATTTTCGAATTTCGCAACAATTTCTTTGATCCTTCGACCTGATGTCTTCAAAATACTACAGGTGTACCCATACTAGAAAGCAACATGGGGAGGATCTATGGATTTTTTTCCTTTCGCCAATTAGCACCGCTCTGTAAGGAAATTGTTGCTGCAATGGATAACAGCAGCAAGTTCAATTCAATACAATTTTCCACATTTAATATCCTTGGAATTTGTAATTTGACAACGTTGTTGTTGTTGTTGCCACTTCTATTGTATTGCAAACACTTTAAGAAGTTGTAGAAAAAAAAACACGCACACACACATTTTTAAGTGTATAATTTTCCTCAGTTGATCATGTTGCATGTGCGTCATGTTGCAGCCTTCAGGCTGGCATATGCATGGCAAATAAAGAAACAGACGGCTGGATTGCATGCTGCCACTGCTGTTGCGTGTATTATCCTACTTGGCAATGGCATTGTTCATAGCAGACAGACAGACAGCCAGTCCGTCACTTATTATTAGACATCGGATTTTTGCATGTTTTTTATTTCTCATCCGATTGGACTCAAATTTTGGATCTAGGCGTTTTAAGGGTCAATTTTTTGATATTTGGGGTCATATCAAAAACATGCAAAAAATATGCAAAATATATGCAAAAAATATGCAAAAAATATGCCAAAAAATATGCAAAATATGCAAAAAATATGCAAAATATGCAAAGAATATGCAAAATATGCAAAAAATATGCAAAATATGCAAAAAATATGCAAAATATGCAAAAAATATGCAAAATATGCAAAAAATATGCAGAATATGCAAAAAATATGCAAAATATGCAAACAGATTTTGGCCGAAAATCGTCATAAAAGTCGTGAAATTGACATTTAAAGTTGGAAAAACCATCAAAAAATACATAACAGTGTCAAAACTAAGACTATTGACCGTATAACGTCGATTTTTTATGTTATTGAGACCGACAGTGTGGTGTAGGGTTTAAAAGAATTGTATTGTAATACAATTTTTTATTATTAAACTATGCAAAAATATAAAATTTGATAAAATATCAAACGTTCTATGAAAATTCAATATTTTCTTTGTTATAATTTGTAGCGTTTGGCTGGTTATTGTGCAAAGGGAACAAATCGATGTCGGATTTTTTAAGGCGGCAAAAGTGTTTAGTTCGGTCAGATTTTAAGACTGTCAAAGTTTGAGCACAATTGGAATATGTTAACATCTGCCACTGGGGCCTCGACATTATGCAAATCTCGATTTTTTTGGCTATTTAGCGATTTCGGCAACCCATTTTTCTGGAATGGTTAAAGCTTTTTGTCCATATTAAGCATTAAATTAAAGGCCATTCTATTTTTAACATTTCTTGCTGAACAACAAAATATAAGTATATGTAATAAATGTAATACTAAATAGGTATTACAGAATTCGAGATAATAAAGCCAATGTCCCGAAAAACGTGACTACGTACGCCTTTGTGAGAAAATGGAGACTATTAAAAAAACATTTTCTTCATTTTTATCAATTTTTGGAATGAAAACAAATGTCTTTTACATTTTGTTCTAAATTAAATTTATTCGTAGTCAGACATCATGTGGTTTTGGAGCTATCTGGGTACAGATGACTTCCTGAAGAGCGCTCTGCTATGTAGTTCGCAACTTTCAAGTTGCTTACCATCCTTTGCGCCTTCTAGAAATTCGGAGTTAATGTTTAATCTTTTGAACAACAAGAATTATGCAGTTGCTCTTTTGGAAGTTTAGATCGAATATTTCTGAAGAAATTTTAATCTATCCTTTTTAAGATTTTTGTCGCCTTTTGGCTCTTTACGGCGTTTTGCACCGTTGGATCAAACAATGCCAGGTCAGCAAGTTCAGGACTAAGATACCACAGATTATTAATTACGTTGTTACTTCCTTTTTCGAAAATTTGTGTGTCAATGTTTTCATATTTCAACACATTTTCAATGAAGTCTAGGTCTTGTTTTGATGCTAAACGTATCGTAGAATCTGAAGAATCATTTGTCCCGAAAACAATTAAGCGTGGCTTCAAGAAAAACGTAACTATGCAATTGTCATTGGTGCTGGACCCCTGTAAGATGTATAGGAACGTTACTAGTATCATTATGACTACAGTAGAAGATAAGATCTCTAGAAGCTTTATCCGTGAACAGCGGTGAATAAACCGTGAAAAATAAACGCAACAGCTTCAAGGAACGAAGCTATTTGTGTGCACTGGCATGGAAAACTATTACCAAATATTCTCAAAACAGGGAAGAAAAAACGGGTTGCTGCTCTGGTATTACATGGGGGTAAAGAACAACTCCTAGGTGTTCCTGAAACTGACAGTAGCTCATGGGAGAAACAAGAACTAGCAGTGTACAAATGCCTAGAAAAATGGGGTCTCAACAGCTCGAGCAGATATTAGGTCGAGAGCTTCTGCACCACCGTACAAACTCGTTAGAAAATTATTGAGAGGGATTTTTGACTGCAAGTTTGGAAGCACATCCGGACATCAACCAAACATATTCAAGCGATTTCTATAAGAATAGTCTGCGATTGACAAATCCAAGTACGAAGTAGGCGAGAGTGTTTTAAAACTACTGCCCAACACACTTCCCAAGAACAAGAGGCCGTAGAAGCACCTTGCGCTTAAATCGTTCGAGACTGGACGCCCCCAGAATGTTTTCTCTATTTTATTTATTTATTTGGTATCCCACACGACAACAACTGAGTGTTATAAGTGAGAGTTTGGGTTATTGATTTTACATAACGTATAATGAACAAGATAATGTTTATATAGACATAATATAGGATATATTGGGTAAACATTATCAATAGGTTAAAAAGAAATAGAGACAATAGATTGAGTTTAATACAAAAAATAGTGAACACGATATTCAGAAATATTTTTAGGTCCAAAATAAGACCTAAACCGCATTGAAGATTTACTTAATACGAAAGGCATTCACAAACAAATAACAGATAAAGAAAATAACAAAATGATAAATCATATATGGTACCTTAGTCCTGAACTTATTGTTCTGGCATTGTTTGGTCTCATAGTGCAAAACACCGTAAAGATCGAAAAGACGACAAAAATCTTAACAAAGCAAAGATAGAAAATTCTCCAGAAATAATCGATCTAAACTTACAAAAATCAACTGCCGAAATTCCTAGAAAAAGGTTTACCTGGCATAATTACAAGTTAGACCATATTGTTGTTCAAGAGATTAAACTTTAACTCCGAATTTCTTGAATAAGATAATGCAACTTGACCACAGAACATCAACAACCAGGAGGGGTAAAGGATGGTAAATAACTTGACAATTGTGAGCGACATAGCAATGAGTCGAGTTCATCACCAAGTTGTCATCTGTACCCAGATGGCTCCAAAACCACATTATGTCAGTCCCATAATGCCCGTAATTTCAACACGTAGCTATCTATAAGTTCACAGATGTCTCCCGTGTAAGCAACATTTTATAATTTCAACGCATAGGTAACGTTGCCGAGTCAAAAACTGCCGTATTACTTACACCAAGGATTTTACCTGGTTAATCGTTGCCAATGTGTTAAAAGTTGTAAAACACTTCTATGTGGCAATGATTTTGCAAAATCATTAATGAAAATCACCAATATTACCACATGATTTCAAAATTTAGACACCTCGGTAAATGGCATGTAGAAATTACCAAACGCGTAGGTAAATATGTATGAACAAAATGTAAGCATTTGTCATTGAAGCCATACAATGAATGTACAAATGTTTATCTTTGTAAAAACAAAATTACATCTGAAAAATGAAATGTTTGATGGATGGCGATGCCATTCTACGACCGTTATGTCTAATGAGTGTCTACGAAAGACGTAACATGTCACATAATGGTGGTTGTGGGGGTTCGAATCTTCGGCTTTCCTTTTTCACTTGCAAACATCATCGGTCAATAAGCTCGACTCCAACGAGAAATGAATTAAAATAGATCTTCGATCTAATAGGCAGCATTTTCAAATACAGTAAAATATATTAGTTTTCATTCGCAAAAATTTGATAATATAGGAAGAAAAAAGTTGTTTTTTTAATAGACACCATTTTTGCCCTAAGGCCTTTTTCGGGACATTGGGTTTATTATCTCGAATTCAGTAACACTTACGTACTTTGTTGTTCAGCAAAAAATGTTAAGAACAGAATAGCTTTTAATTAAATGCATAATACGGGCAAGTAGCTTTAACCGTTCCACATATATGGTCCGTCGAAGTCGCCAAATAGCAAAATAAATAGATTTTCATAACTTCGAGGCCCCAGTACCACGTTTTAACATATTCGAAATGTGCTCAAACTTTGGCAATTTTAAAATCTAACAATACTAAAAGGTATAGGCGGCTCCCCGGCTAAAAATCCGAGATCGATTTGGTCCTTTGAGTTAAAACCAGCCCTATGCTACAAATTAAATTAAGATGCTACAAGAAGAAAATATTGAATTTTACATAAAACGTTTGATATTTTATCAAATTTTATATTTCTACAGAGTTTAATAATAAAAAATTGTATTACGATACCAAATTTTTATACCCTACACCACACTGTCGTAAACGGTCTCAGTAACATAATAATCTGCTGAAAAAAATCGACGTTATACGGTCAACAGTCTTAGTTTTGACACTGTTATGTATTTTTTTATGGTTTTTCTAACTTTAAATGACAATTTTACGACTTTTATGACGATTTTCGGCCAAAATCTGTTTGCATATTTTGCATATTTTTTGCATATTCTGCATATTTTTTGCATATTTTGCTTATTTTTTGCATATTTTGCATATTTTTTGCATATTTTGCATATTTTTTCCATATTTTGTGCATATGCAAAATATGCAAATATGCAAAATAAATACGAAATATGACCCTGCCATTGAATTTAGATTTCTTTGAAACGAATTTTGGTCCAATCAGAATCTTCGTATCTTTAATATTAAAAAATATGCAAATATGCAAAATCCGATGTCTACTTATTATTGTTTTGAAAAGAAATTTTCTTCTGCTTGGTGCTGTTGTTGTTGTCATAATTTAAGGGTGTTGAAATTAATGGCTGCTTGGTTAAAGTACTTCAATGTGGCAGCAGCAGCAGCCGAATGCTGCATCTTTTCCAATCCAAAGGAATTTCTCCAATGGCTGTTAGTTTAGAAAAACAAAGATTGGCACTACAAAGCATCTGCTATTTTCTTTTGGAAGAAAAATCTTTTGTTTTTCTTTTACAATTTTTTAAAATAAATTTTCTTGTTGTTGTTGTAATGGACATTATTTTTCTGGGTTTTCTTACCAAAAAAAGAGAATATTCATTGTTTTGGTTTTTGTTGAAGGGATTATAACAGGACATGTTGGTTTTCTTTCACAGAAAGTTCTTATTGATGGATGGATGGATGGATAGATAGATGGAAGAATGAATGGCTGACAGCATAAATGTGTGACTGGCTTTTTGAAAAAAAAAATCTCCTGAAATGATTTAATGTAAATCCTTCGGACTTTGCGTGATGTTTTGTGAATAAATACAGATTATAAAACAAAAATTGGGAATTATGAAAATAACCTCTAGCAGACCACACATTGCAGTGGGTAATTACAAAAGGATTACAGTTGGCTATTAACTTTGGAAAGGGATAAGCCTTTGATTGTTATGTTGTATGAATTAATTTAAATTTTTTTGAAATTCTCTGAGGTTATATATTTTTCTTAAAACATTTTTAATAATGTATATTAAATGGGTTGATCAGGACACCACTACGTGATATACGACCAAAAAAGAACCCTGCCCCCAACTTTTACTCTAGGTCCCAAAGTAATTTTATAATTGTTTGTATAAGAGTTAAAAACTATTACACCAAACAAACATGCCACGTCCTTGAAAAAATTGTTTAAAAAATCCACGTCCCTAAAAAAATTATTTAAAAAATCCACGTCCTTGAAAAAAATTATTTAAAAAATCCACGTCCTTGGAAAAAATTATTTAAAAAATCCACGTCCCTAAAAAAATTATTTAAAAAATCCACGTCCTTGAAAAAAATTATTTAAAAAATCCACGTCCTTGGAAAAAATTATTTAAAAAATCCACGTCCTTGAAAAAAATTATTTAAAAAATCCACGTCCTTGGAAAAAATTATTTAAAAAATCCACGTCCTTGGAAAAAATTATTTAAAAAATCCACGTCCTTGAAAAAAATTATTTAAAAAATCCACGTCCCTAAAAAAATTATTTAAAAAATCCACGTCCCTAAAAAAATTTTTTAAAAAATCCACGTCCTTGAAAAAAATTATTTAAAAAATCCACGTCCTTGGAAAAAATTATTTAAAAAATCCACGTCCCTAAAAAAATTATTTAAAAAATCCACGTCCTTGAAAAAAATTATTTAAAAAATCCACGTCCCTAAAAAAATTATTTAAAAAATCCACGTCCTTGAAAAAAATTATTTAAAAAATCCACGTCCTTGGAAAAAATTATTTAAAAAATCCACGTCCTTGAAAAAAATTATTTAAAAAATCCACGTCCTTGGAAAAAATTATTTAAAAAATCCACGTCCTTGAAAAAAATTATTTAAAAAATCCACGTCCTTGGAAAAAATTATTTAAAAAATCCACGTCCCTAAAAAAATTATTTAAAAAATCCACGTCCTTGAAAAAAATTATTTAAAAAATCCACGTCCTTGGAAAAAATTATTTAAAAAATCCACGTCCCTAAAAAAATTATTTAAAAAATCCACGTCCTTGAAAAAAATTATTTAAAAAATCCACGTCCTTGAAAAAAATTATTTAAAAAATCCACGTCCCTAAAAAAATTATTTAAAAAATCCACGTCCTTGAAAAAAATTATTTAAAAAATCCACGTCCTTGGAAAAAATTATTTAAAAAATCCACGTCCTTGAAAAAAATTATTTAAAAAATCCACGTCCTTGGAAAAAATTATTTTAAAAATCCACGTCCTTGAAAAAAATTATTTAAAAAATCCACGTCCTTGGAAAAAATTATTTAAAAAATCCACGTCCTTGAAAAAAATTATTTAAAAAATCCACGTCCTTGGAAAAAATTATTTAAAAAATCCACGTCCTTGAAAAAAAATTATTTAAAAAATCCACGTCCTTGGAAAAAATTATTTAAAAAATCCACGTCCTTGAAAAAAATTATTTAAAAAATCCACGTCCTTGGAAAAAATTATTTAAAAAATCCACGTCCTTGAAAAAATTATTTAAAAAATCCACGTCCTTGGAAAAAATTATTTAAAAAATCCACGTCCTTGAAAAAAATTATTTAAAAAATCCACGTCCTTGAAAAAAATTATTTAAAAAATCCACGTCTTTGAAAAAAATTATTTAAAAAATCCACGTCCTTGGAAAAAATTATTTAAAAAATCCACGTCCTTGAAAAAAATTATTTAAAAAATCCACGTCCTTGGAAAAAATTATTTAAAAAATCCACGTCCCTAAAAAAATTATTTAAAAAATCCACGTCCTTGAAAAAAATTATTTAAAAAATCCACGTCCTTGGAAAAAATTATTTAAAAAATCCAGGTCCCTAAAAAAATTATTTAAAAAATCCACGTCCTTGAAAAAAATTATTTAAAAAATCCACGTCCCTAAAAAAATTATTTAAAAAATCCACGTCCTTGAAAAAAATTATTTAAAAAATCCACGTCCTTGGAAAAAATTATTTAAAAAATCCACGTCCTTGAAAAAAATTATTTAAAAAATCCACGTCCTTGGAAAAAATTATTTAAAAAATCCACGTCCTTGAAAAAAATTATTTAAAAAATCCACGTCCTTGGAAAAAATTATTTAAAAAATCCACGTCCTTGAAAAAAATTATTTAAAAAATCCACGTCCTTGGAAAAAATTATTATTTAAAAAATCCACGTCCTTGGAAAAAAATTATTTAAAAAATCCACGTCCCTAAAAAAATTATTTAAAAAATCCACGTCCTTGAAAAAAATTATTTAAAAAATCCACGTCCCTAAAAAAATTATTTAAAAAATCCACGTCCTTGAAAAAAATTATTTAAAAAATCCACGTCCCTAAAAAAATTATTTAAAAAATCCACGTCCTTGAAAAAAATTATTTAAAAAATCCACGTCCTTGGAAAAAATTATTTAAAAAATCCACGTCCTTGAAAAAAATTATTTAAAAAATCCACGTCCTTGGAAAAAATTATTTAAAAAATCCACGTCCTTGAAAAAAATTATTTAAAAAATCCACGTCCTTGGAAAAAATTATTTAAAAAATCCACGTCCTCGGAAAAAATTATTTAAAAAATCCACGTCCTTGGGAAAAATTATTTAAAAAATCCACGTCCTTGAAAAAAATGATTTAAAAAATCCACGTCCTTGAAAAAAATGATTTAAAAAATCCACGTCCTTGGAAAAAATTATTTAAAAAATCCACGTCCTTGGAAAAAATTATTTAAAAAATCCACGTCCTTGGAAAAAATTATTTAAAAAATCCACGTCCTTGGAAAAAATTATTTAAAAAATCCACGTCCTTGGAAAAAATTATTTAAAAAATCCACGTCCTTGGAAAAAATTATTTAAAAAATCCACGTCCTTGGAAAAAATTATTTAAAAAATCCACGTCCTTGGAAAAAATTATTTAAAAAATCCACGTCCTTGGAAAAAACTATTTAAAAAAACCACGTCCTTGAAAAAAATTATTTAAAAAATCCACGTCCTTGGAAAAAATTTATTTAAAAAATGTTCGTCCTTGGAAAAAATTTATTTAAAAAATGTTCGTCCTTGGAAAAAAATATTTAAAAAATGTTCGTCCTTGGAAAAAATTATTTAAAAAATCCACGTCCTTGGAAAAAATTATTTAAAAAATCCACGTCATGGGAAAAAAATGTTTAAAAAATCCACGTCCTTGAAAAAAATTATTTAAAAAATCCACGTCCTTGGAAAAAATTATTTAAAAAATGTTCGTCCTTGGAAAAAATTATTTAAAAAATGTTCGTCCTTGGAAAAAATATTTAAAAAATGTTCGTCCTTGGAAAAAATTATTTAAAAAATTCACGTCCTTGGAAAAAATTATTTAAGAAATCCACGTCCTTGGAAAAAATTATTTAAAAAATTCACGTCCTTGGAAAAAATTATTTAAGAAATCCACGTCCTTGGAAAAAATTATTTAAAAAATTCACGTCCTTGGAAAAAATTATTTAAGAAATCCACGTCCTTGGAAAAAATTATTTAAAAAATTCACGTCCTTGGAAAAAATTATTTAAAAAATCCACGTCCTTGGAAAAAGTTATTTAAAAAATCCACGTCCTTGGAAAAAGTTATTTAAAAAATCCACGTCCTTGGAAAAAATTATTTAAAAAATCCACGTCCTTGGAAAAAGTTATTTAAAAAATCCACGTCCTTGGAAAAAATTATTTAAAAAATCCACGTCCTTGGAAAAAGTTATTTAAAAAATCCACGTCCTTGGAAAAAGTTATTTAAAAAATCCACGTCCTTGGAAAAAATTATTTAAAAAATCCACGTCCTTGTAAAGAATATTTAAAAAATCCACGGTCTTGGAAAAAATTATTTAAAAAATCCACGTCCTTGTAAAGAATATTTAAAAAATCCACGTCCTTAAAAAAAATTATTTAAAAAATCCACGTCCTTGTAAAGAATATTTAAAAAATCCACGTCCTTGTAAAGAATATTTAAAAAATCCAAGTCCTTGGAAAAATTTATTTAAAAAATCCACGTCCTTGGAAAAAATTATTTAAAAAATCCACGCCCTTGAAAAAAATATTTAAAAAATCCACGTCCTTGGAAAAAAATTATTTAAAAAATCCACGTCCTTGGAAAAAATTATTTAAAAAATCCACGTCCTTGGAAAAAATTATTATTTAAAAAATCCACGTCCTTGGAAAAAAATTTTAAAAAATCCACGTCCTTGGAAAAAATTATTTAAAAAATCCACGTCCTTGGAAAAAATTATTTAAAAAATCCACGTCCTTGGAAAAATTTATTTAAAAAATCCACGTCATGGGAAAAAAATATTTAAAAAATCCACGTCCTTGGAAAAATTTATTTAAAAAATCCACGTCCTTGGAAAAAATTATTTAAAAAATCCAAGTCCTTGGAAAGAGTTATTTAAAAAATCCACGTCCTTGGAAAAAAATATTTAAAAAATCCACGTCCTTGGAAAAATTTATTTAAAAAATCCACGTCCTTGGAAAAAATTATTTAAAAAATCCACGTCCTTGTAAAGAATATTTAAAAAGTCCACGTCCTTGGAAAAAATTATTTAAAAAATCCACGTCCTTGGAAAAATTTATTTAAAAAATCCACGTCCTTGTAAAGAATATTTAAAAAATCCACGTCCTTGTAAAGAATATTTAAAAAATCCACGTCTTTGGAAAAAATAATTTAAAAAATCCACGTCCTTGAAAAAATTATTTAAGAAATCCACGTCTTTGGAAAAAATGTTTAAAAAAATCCACGTCCTTGGAAAAAATTATTTAAAAAATCCACGTCCTTGAAAAAATAATTTAAAAAATCCACGTCCTTGAAAAAATTATTTAAAAAATCCACGTCTTTGAAAAAAATAATTTAAAAAATCCACGTCCTTGAAAAAATTATTTAAGAAATCCACGTCTTTGGAAAAAATGATTTAAAAAATCCACGTCCTTGGAAAAAATTTTTTAAAAAATCCACGTCCTTGGAAACATTTTTTAAAAAATCCACGTCCATGGAAAAAATTATTTTAAAAATCCACGTCCTTGGAAAAAATTTTTTACAAAATCCACGTCCTTGGAAAAAATTATTTAAAAAATCCTCGTCCTTGGAAAAAATTATATAAAAAATACACGTCCTTGGAAAAAATTATTTAAAAAATCCTCGTCCTTGGAAAAAATTATTTAAAAAATCCGCGTCCTTGGAAAAAATTATTTAAAAAATCCACGTCCTTGGAAAAAATTTTTTAAAAAATCCACGTCCTTGGAAAAAATTATTTAAAAAATCGACGTCCTTGGAAAAAATGATTTAAAAAATCCACGTCCTTGGAAAAAATTATTTAAAAAATCGACGTCCTTGGAAAAAATTATTTAAAAAATCCACGTCCTTGGAAAAAATTATTTAAAAAATCCACGTTCTTGGAAAAAATTATTTAAAAAATCCACGTCCTTGGAAAAAACTATTTAAAAAATCCACGTCCTTGAAAAAAATATTTAAAAAATCCATAAATGTCCCCTATGGTCTCAATGAAGACCCCTCTTTGGCCGTTCATAAGTATTCTCTCCTGATAGTCTATTAAGTTGCCCTTTTGATTTTCTATAAAGAATCCCTTCAGGACTTCCTTCTGACCGCCTATATAGACCCCCTTCTGATCGCCCCTTCTTGACCATTATCGCTTACCACTCCACTTCCTATTAAAAATGCAAAAACCAAAAATCGAAGGCAATTTAAATCTCTCCCCTTCCCCTCCTCTTGTTCCTCCCTCCATCACATAACAAGTAAGTTAAGCGTTATGTGTGGTTTATTTTGGCCTGCAGACTCTCAAAGCCACATATCTTACATTGATTGCTTTGTGGTGTTTTGTTCTTGTTAGAAGTGGTCTCCACCTCCTCCCTCATGTTCTCCTTGTTGTTGTTGCTGCTACCATTCGTGTTATTGTTTGGCGTTTGGCCTTTTACGAAAAATTCATATTAAATTAAAAATTTTTGACGTTTCAGCAATAAATGTGTACCAAAACTTGTACTTGTATCAATGTGGATATGTGTGTGTGAGTATATTGGCAAAGGATGTCCGGGCAAACACACACACGCATTCATTCACTCACATGCTCATCCATTTACATATCTAATGAACGTGTGTAGGCATTAGTGGTCGGCGTAATCATCATCATCACCCGACGTTATTTTTCGTAGAAATTGTATCTTGAAATTTTGAAAATCGTTACTCTTGATTACAAGATGGAGCACACACACACACATGTTTTACGTATATATATGTGAAAATTTCCATACTATAGCGATAAGCAAAATATTTTGTAAAATGGAAAGGAAAAAATGCTATTGGAATCTTTCCATTGTGGCCTGGCCAAAGGCTGTATCAAAGTTAAAAAGGGATAATTGGACGTGGGTATGGGAGTTATATTTGGGGGAGCCCCTGTGATATAGTGATGCCTTTGCCATCTAATGATTGAAGCATCCATATTCACGGATGGTTAGTTCGTTGAAAACGTGAAATGTTATTCAAATATTAATACCCTCTAATAATATTGTGGATATGTTGGTGGCTATGCTCCATGGCCAGAAGAGAGCTTTTCATGTGGTAGCGATAATGATGGCGGCGGTGGCGGCTGATGTGGCGGCGGTCGAATTATTGCTGAAGCACTTTTGTGTGTGTGTCCACATATAGTATAATTGCTAGAATTGCTGATTAATAGACAAGCAGGAAGGCAATGGAATGCGGAGTCCAATATACTCACTATTGTAAGTATGAATGAATGTACAAACATACGTAAGTATGTATGCGTTTCAAAATTTTAATACCAATTTTATATAAAATTTTAAAAATTATGTACAGTTTGTAACAAAATGTGTTTTTGGGGGAAAACGGAATTTCAAGGACATTTATTTGGGGGTATCTATATATATAAAAGAGCAGTGAGGTGAGGTATTCACTGACTGACTGACTGAAGCTGAAGCTAGAAAGTTGAAATTTTGGGTGTAGGTTGCTGTTGGTGTGTAGGGGTGAGATAAGGCTGGGTTTTTGGAAATTCGACCCAGAAGTGTACGAAAAGTACTAAAAGGTACTAAATATGGTACCCTTTGTATTAGGCAAACGGTAAGAGCTAGAATTCTGAAATTTGGAACGAGTGTAACTGATGGAGATCTAGAAAGATGTACTAAAGGGTTTTTGGAAATTCGACCTCCAAGTGTACGAAAAGTACTAAAACTTACAAAATTTAGTAGCAATTGTATATTTTGAACGGATATAGCTAGAATCATGGAATTTGGTATGGAAATCAAGGTTGGGAAGTGGAGTTGATGTAATTAAATGGTTTTGGAAAATCGTACTAATGTGTACGAAAAGTACTAATTGATACTAAATTTAGTACAAATTATATTTGGGTGAACGGATAGAGCTGGAATTCTGAAATTTGGAATTAAGATTACTGTTGTAGTGTAGGAGTTAGACATGAGGGTGATTTTGGAAATTCGTACTTATGTGTACGAAAATTACTAAATGGTACTAAATTTAGTACAATTTGGATTTGGGTGAACGGATAGAGCTGGAATCCTGAAATTTGGAATTAAGATTACTTTTAAAGTGTAGGATTGAGGAATGAGGGTGGTTTTGGAAAATCGTACTTTTGTGTACCACAATTACTAAATGGTACTAAATATAGTACAATTTGGATTTTGGGTAAACGGATAGAGCTGGAATCCTGAAATTTGGAATTAAGATTACTGTTGAAGTGTAGGATTGAGACATGAGGGTGATTTTGGAAATTCGTACTTATGTGTACGAAATGTACTAAATTTAGTACAATTTGGATTTGTGTAAACGGATAGAGCTGGAATCCTGAAATTTGAAATTAGGGTCACTTGTGGAGAGTAACAAAGAAAGGTTTTTGGAAATTCGAACTATAAGTGCACGAATTGT
The DNA here is from genome assembly GCF_047663935.1 of Musca autumnalis. Lineage (NCBI taxonomy): Eukaryota > Metazoa > Arthropoda > Insecta > Diptera > Muscidae > Musca > Musca autumnalis. Next base: position 25,781,333 of record NW_027411866.1, on the reverse strand, counting down.
ACTAAATGGTACAAAATTATGTACAATTTGGATTTGGGTGAACGGATAGAGCTGGAATACAAACATTTGGAATGAGGGTCACTGATGAAGAGTAACAATGAAAGTTTTTTGGAAATTCGAACTATAAGGGTACGAAAAGTACTAAATGGTACTAAATTTAGTACAATTTTGATTTGGGTGAACGGATTGAGCTGTAATACAGACATTTGGAATGAGGGTCACTGATGAAGAGTAACAATGAAAGGTTTTTGGAAATTCGAACTATAAGTGCACGAAAAGTTCTAAATTGTACTAAATTTACTACAATTTAAATTTGGGTGAACGGATTTAGCTGGAATCCTGAAATTCGTAATGAGGGTCACTGATATAGAGTAACAAAGAAAGGTTTTTAGAAATTCGAACTAAAAGTGCACGAAAAGTACTAAATGGTACTTAATTTAGTACAATTTGGATGTGGGTGAACGGATAGAGCTGGAATCCTGAAATTTGGAATCAGGATCACTAATGAAGAGTAAAAATGAAAGTTTTTGGAATTCGAACTATAAGTGTACGAAAAGTAATAAATGGTACTAAATTTAGTACAATTTGGGGTTGGGTAAACGAATAGAGCTGGAATCCTGAAATTTGGAATTAAGGAAAGGTTTTTGGAAATTCGAACTATAACTGCACGAATAGTACTAAATGGTACAAAATTTAGTACAATTTGGATTTGGGTGAACGGATAGAACTGGAATACAAACATTTGGAATGAGGGTCACTGATGAAGAGTAACAATGAAAGGTTTTTGGAAATTCGAACTATAAGGGTACCAAAAGTACTAAATGGTACTAAATTTTGTACAATTTTGATTTGGGTGAACGGATTGAGCTGGAATACAGACATTTGGAATGAGGGTCACTAATGAAGAGTAACAATGTAAGGTTTTTGTAAAGGTTTTATAAAGGTACGAAAAGAACTAAATGGTACTATATTTAGTATAATTTGGATTTGGGTGAACGGATAGAGTTGGAATCCTGAAATTTGAAGTTAGGGTCACTGATGGAGAGTAACAAAGAAAGGTTTTTGGAAATTTGAACTACAAGTGCACGAAAAGTACTAAATGGTACTTAATTTAGTACAATTTGGATGTGGGTGAACGGATAGAGCTGGAATCCTGAAATTTGGAATCAGGATCACTAATGAAGAGTAAAAATGAAAGTTTTTGGAATTCGAACTATAAGTGTACGAAATGTAATAAATGGTACTAAATTTAGTACAATTTGGTTTGGGTGAACGAATAGAGCTGGAATCCTGAAATTTGGAATTAAGGTCACTGATGGAGAGTAAAAAGAAAGGTTTTTGGAAATTCGAATTAAATTAAAATTCGTGTACGAAAAGTGCTAAATGGTACAAAATTTGGTACCTTTTGGTATTTGCTATATGGTATAGAATTTTGCACAATTTGTGATTTTGTAAAGGGTAGAACTGGAATTTTGAAATTCGGTATTAGATTAGCAATTGGTGTTTAGAGTGGAGGTAGGGAGGAGGTTTTGAAAATTCGTACTTATTTATACAAAAAGTACTAAATAGTACTATAATGGGTTTCAGAGGAACGGATAAAGCTGGAAAAGTGAATTGGGGTTAGGATATAAGTTGAATATAAGGAAGTAATTTTTGAAACGTTTACCTATGTGTAAGAAAAGTTGGGTAACATGTTGGTACCAAAACCATTTTGGCATTGTGTAAACAGTTAAATAATAAAAGCTGGGATTATATAATTTGGAAATATGCTATTTGTACAAAAAATACGAAATGGAAAAATATTTGTTATGAAGATCACTCTAAAATTAGAGAGAGTTTGAAAAATTGTACTGAATATTGTTCCATTGATTTGATCTTAACGCCAAGGCGTTTCTAAATAGTGGACTGAAATTAAGTAGTCAAACGTGAAGTATCTTTTCAAAAATGTTTTTGTTCTGACCGCTTTGGTATGTTAACTTGAAAACGTGATCCAATGCGACAATTTTGTTAACTAGAAGTTATTTACCCCCTGATAATAAAAAAACCTAAATTGGAAATGCCTCCAAAAAATTTTCCGTTATATACGGTGGACATACCCGTGCACATTAAGTAAAATTTTTTGTAAAAAAGTTTTTCTAACCTTTCATGCCACAAATTCCGTATTTCAGTTGGAAAATGTGCCGAAGATCTTCAAAATACTCTAAATCTTCAAAATATCTCTTCTAATAAACGTGGATTGAATTGGAGATTTTTTAAATTAAACTTCTATATCCTCTGAGTATTCAAGGTCTAAATTTAAAGATAATTGGACAATATAGATTTGTTCTTCTTTAAAAATACACTAAGTCGAGAGATACCGTTATATGGGGATATACGAAAACGTGGACATTCATGACCATTTTGAATGCCGAAAGTTTAACGGACCTATTCGGGCTCTGGGCGAAACCGCTAAAGCTAGAACCTTGCATTGTAAATGTGCGGGATTGTTGTTGTGAAGGGGTGAAATAAAGTTTAGTATTTGGAAATTCGTACTGGAAGGGAATGCTGTGTTAGTGAAGGGTTAAAACCAGGAGTCAAATCTAAAATTTGCAATATGATACGTAGTTTTGGAAATTCGATATAAAAATTATGGTAGTTGTGTAGGGATGCGATAGGGCAATTTTTTTTTTTTTTTGTAAATTCTGACTACAATCGAAAAAATATTGGTAATAAAATAGGTCTTAGTACAACAGAATCTCCAGTATTCACCATTCCCGTATTAAATATTGTTTATACACATTTTTCCTTTCCGCATACGAAGTAGCGGGCACTTGCTAGTGTGCTTATAAGAGAGCAGGGGAGGCTGATGTGGTGGGCGTTACATGACAAGTGTTCGTTTTTAGATTTCATGACAATTAATGGAGGTTAGCAAATTACAAATGAACACAATAAAGAAAATAAACACAATAAAGAAAGAATGAAAAAAGAATAGAGTTTAAGGACCAGCAGTATACACGACTGCGAGGGGTTTAATAGAAATTCTCATAGTTTGTAAAGATTATTTTTTTTTTTTGATCGCTTATAAAGACTCCTTTCTTGTCGCCTACAATAACTCTCTTCTGATCCCATACAAAGAATACCTTCTGGCGTCTATGAAGACTTCCTTCTGGTCGCATAAAGAGATTTCCTTCTGGTCGCCTATAAAGATTCTCTTCTGGTTGCCTATAAAGACTCCCTTATGTTCTCCTATAAAGATTCCCCTCCAGCCGTCTATAAATATTCCCTTTGGATCGCCTATAAAGATTCCCTTCTGCTCGCCTATAAAGAACCTCTTCTGGTAGCCTATAAAGACCCTCTTCTGGAAGTCTCTAAAAACTCGCTTGTGGTCGCCTTTAAACACGTACAACTACTCCCTTCTGGTTACCTATCAGTCTCCCTTCTGGTCACCTATAAGGACTTCCTTTTGGACGCCTATAAAGAGTCCCTACAAGCCCCCTACAAAGTCTCCCTATTGGTCGCCTATAAAGTCTCCCTTTGGTCGCCTATAATGACTCCCTTCTTGTCGCCTATAAAGTCTTCCTTCTGGTTGCATACAAGAATCCCTTCTTGTCGCCTATAAAGCCTCCCTTCTGGTCGCCTATAAAGACTTCCTTCTGGCCGCCTATAAAGACTTCCTTCTGGTCGTCTATAAAGTCTCCCTTCCGGTCGCCTATAAAGACTTCCTTCTGGTTGCATACAAAGAATCCCTTCTTGTCCCCTATAAAGTCTCCCTACTGGCCGCTACAAAGTTTCCTTCTGGTCGCCTATAACGTCTTTCTTTTGGTCGCCTATACAGACTTCATTCTGGTCGCCTATAAAGACTTCCTTCTGGTCGCATACAAAGTATCCCTTCTGGTCGCCTATAAAGACTTCCTTCTGGTCACACACAAAGAATCCCTACTGGCCGCCTACAAAGTATCCTTCTGTTCGCCTATAACGTCTCCCTTTTGGTCGGCTATAAAGACTTCCTTGTGGACGCCTATGAAAACTTCCTTCTGGTCGCATACAAAGAATCGCTTGTTGTCGCCTATAATGTCTCCTTTCTGGTCGCCTATAAAGACTTCCTTCTGGTCACACACAAAGAATCCCTACTGGCCGCCTACAAAGTATCCTTCTGTTCGCCTATAACGTCTCCCTTTTGGTCGGCTATAAAGACTTCCTTGTGGACGCCTATGAAAACTTCCTTCTGGTCGCATACAAAGAATCGCTTGTTGTCGCCTATAATGTCTCCTTTCTGGTCGCCTATAAAGACTTCCTTCTGGTCGCCCATAAAGACTCCCTTCTGGTCGTCCATAACGACTCCCTTCTGGTCGTCTATAAAGACTATAAAGGCTTCCTCCTGGAAGCATATAAAGACTCCCTTCTGGTCGCTTACAAAGTCCCTCTTCTGGACGCCTATAAATCTCTCTTTTGGTCGCCTACAAAGAACTCCCTCTGGTCGCATACAAAGAATCCCTTCTTATCGCCTATAAAGTCTCCCTACTTGCCGCCTACAAAGTGTCCTTCTGGTCGCCTATAACGTCTTCCTTTTGGTCGCCTAGAAAGACTTCCTTCTGGTCGCTTATAAAGATTTCATTCTGGACGTCTATAGAGAATCCCTTCTGGTCGCCTAAAGAGACTTCATTCTGGTCACATATAAAGAATCCCTTCTTGTCGCCTATAAAGTCTCCCTAATGACAGCCTATAAAGTCTCCCTACTTGCCGCCTACAAAGTATCCTTCTGGTCGCCTATAACGTCTTCCTTTTGGTCGCCTAGAAAGACTTCCTTCTGGTCGCTTATAAAGATTTCATTCTGGACGTCTATAGAGAATCCCATCTGGTCGCCGAAAGATACTTCATTCTGGTCACATACAAAGAATCCCTTCTTGCCGCCTATAAAGTCTTCTTTCTGATCGCCCATAAAGTTTTCCTTCTTGTCGCCTATAAAGTCTCCCTAATGACAGCCTATAACGTCTCCCTACTGGCCGCCTACAAAATATCCTTCTTGCCGCCTATAAAGCCTCTTTTCTGGTCGTCCATAAAGAATCGTCCGTAAAGAATCCCTTCAGGTCGCGTATTAAACCTCCCTTCTGGTCGCCTATAAAGGCTTCCTCCTGGACGCATATGAAGACTCCCTTCTGGTGGCATACAAAGTCCCTCTTCTGGTCGCCTTTAAAGTCTCTCTTTTGGTCGCCTATAAGGAACACCCTCTGGTCGCTTACAAAGAATCCCTTCTAGTCGCCTATAAAGACTTCCTTCTGGGCGTCTATTAAGACTTCCTTCTGGTCGCCTATAAGGACTTCCTTCTTGACGCCTATAAAGACTCCCTACAAGCCGCCTACAAAGTCTCCCTTCTGGTCGCCTATAAAGACTTCCTTCTGGTCGAATACAAAGTATCCCTTCTGGTCACATACCATGAATCCTTTCTTGTCGCCTATAAAGTCTCCCTACTGGCCGCCTACAAAGTATCCTTCTGGTCGACTATAACGTCTCCCTTTTGGTCGGCTATAAAGACTTCCTTGTGGACGCCTATGAAAATTTCCTTCTGGTCGCATACAAAGAATCGCTTGTTGTTGCCTATAAAGTCTCCTTTCTGGTTGCCTATAAAGACTTCCTTCTGGTCGCCCATAAATTCTTCCTTCTGAACGCCTATAAAAACTCCCTTCTGGTCGTCCATAAAGGCTCCCTTCTGGTCGTCTATAAAGAATCCCTTCAGGTCGGGTATTAAGTCTCCGCATATAAAGACTCCCTTCAGGTCGCTTGCAAAGTCCCTCTTTTGGTCGCCTATAAAGTCTCTCTTTTGGTCGCCTATAAAGAACTCGCTCTGGTCGCATACAAAGAATCCCTTATTGTCGCCCATAAAGTCTCCCTTCTGGTCGCCTATAAAGACTTCCTTCTGGTCGCCTATAAGGACTTCCTTCTGGACGCCTATAAAGATTCCCTACAAGCCGCCTACAAAGTCTCCCTTCTGGTCGCCTATAAAGACTTCCTTCTGGTCGAATACAAAGTATCCCTTCTGGTCACATACCATGAATCATTTCTTGTCGCCTATAAAGTCTCCCTACTGGCCGCCTACAAAGTATCCTTCTGGTCGACTATAACGTCTCCCTTTTGGTCGGCTATAAAGACTTCCTTGTGGACGCCTATGAAAACTTCCTTCTGGTCGCATACAAAGAATCGCTTGTTGTTGCCTATAAAGTCTCCTTTCTGGTTGACTATAAAGACTCCCTTCTGGTCGTCTATAAGGAATCCCTTCAGGTCGGGTATTAAGTCTCCGCATATAAAGACACCCTTCTGGTCGCTTACAAAGTCCCTCTTTTGGTCGCCTATAAAGTCTCTCTTTTGGTCGCCTATAAAGAACTACCTCTGGTCGCATACAAAGAAGACCTATAAAGACTTCCTTCTGGTCGCCTATAAGGACTTCCTTCTGGACGCCTATAAAGATTCCCTACAAGCCGCCTACAAGGTCTCCCTTCTGGTCGCCTATAAAGTCTCCCATTGGTCGCCTATAAAGACTTCCTTCTGGACGCCTGGTTGCATACAAGAATCCCTTCTTGCCGCCTATAAAGCCTCCCTTCTGGTCGCCTGTAAGACTTCCTTCTGGTCGCATACAAAGTATCCCTTCTGGTCGCCTATAAAGACTTCCTTCTGGTCTCCTATAAAGACTTCGGACGCCTATAAAGACTTCCTTCTTGTCGCCTATAAAGACATCATTCTGGTCGCCTATAAAGACTTCCTTTTGGTCGCATGCAAAGAATCCCTTCTTGTCGCCTATAAAGTCTCCCTTCTGGTCATCTATAAAGACTTCCTTCTGGTCGCATACAAAGTATCCTTTCTGGTCGCCTATAAAGACTTCCTTCTGGTTGCATACAAGAATCCCTTCTTGTCGCCTATAAAGCCTCCCTTCTGGTCGCCTATAAAGACTTCCTTCTGGTCGCCTATAAAGACTTCCTTCTGGTCGTCTATAAAGTCTCCCTTCCGGTCGCCTATAAAGACTTCATTCTGGTCGCCTATAAAGACTTCCTTCTGGTTGCATACAAAGAATCCCTTCTTGTCCCCTATAAAGTCTCCCTACTGGCCGCTACAAAGCTTCCTTCTGGTCGCCTATAACGTCTTTCTTTTGGTCGCCTATAAAGACTTCATTCTGGTCGCCTATAAAGTCTCCCTTCTGGTCGCTTATAAAGATTTCATTCTGGACGCCTATGGAGAATCCCTTCTGGTCGCCTATAAAGACTTCCTTCTGGTCACATACAAAGAATCCCTTCTTGTCGCCTATAAAGTCTCCCTAATGGCCGCCTATAAAATCTCCCTACTGGCCGCCTATAAAGTCTCCCTACTGGCCGCCTACAAAATATCCTTCTTGCCGCCTATAAAGCCTCTTTTCTGGTCGTCCATAAAGACTCCCTTCTGGTCGTCTGTAAAGAATCCCTTCAGGTCGCGTATTAAACCTCCTTTCTGGTCGCCTATAAAGGCTTCCTCCTGGACGCATATGAAGACTCCCTTCTGGTCGCTTACAAAGTCCCTCTTCTGGTCGCCTTTAAAGTCTCTCTTGTGCTCGCCTATAAAGAACACCCTCTGGTCGCTTACAAAGAATCCCTTCTAGTTGCCTATAAAGACTTCCTTCTGGACGCCTATAAAGATTCCCTACAAGCCGCCTACAAAGTCTCCCTTCTGGTCGCCTATAAAGACTTCCTTCTGGTCGAATACAAAGTATCCCTTCTGGTCACATACCATGAATCCTTTCTTGTCGCCTATAAAGTCTCCCTACTGGCCGCCTACAAAGTATCCTTCTGGTCGACTATAACGTCTCCCTTTTGGTCGGCTATAAAGACTTCCTTGTGGACGCCTATGAAAACTTTCTTGTGGCCGCATACAAAGAATCGCTTGTTGTTGCCTATAAAGTCTCCTTTCTGGTTGCCTATAAAGACTTCCTTCTGGTCGCCCATAAATTCTTCCTTCTGGACGCCTATAAAAACTCCCTTCTGGTCGTCCATAAAGGCTCCCTTCTGGTCGTCTATAAAGAATCCCTTCAGGTCGGGTATTAAGTCTCCCAATATAAAGACTCCCTTCTGATCGCTTACAAAGTCCCTCTTTTGGTCGCCTATAAAGAACTCCCTCTGGTCGCATACAAAGAATCCCTTATTGTCGCCTATAAAGTCTCCCTTCTGGTCGCCTATAAAGACTTCCTTCTGGTCGCATATAAGGACTTCCTTCTGGACGCCTATAAAGATTCCCTACAAGCCGCCTACAAAGTCTCCCTTCTGGTCGCCTATAAAGTCTCCCATTGGTCGTCTATAAAGACTTCCTTCTGGTCGCACACAAAGTATCCCTTCTGGTCGCCTATAAGGTCTCCCTTCTGGTCGTCTATAAAGACTTCTTTCTGGTTGCATTCAAAGAATACCTTCTTGTCGCCTATAAAGCCTCCCTTTTGGTCGCCTATAAATATTTTCTTCTGGTCGCCAATAAAGTCTCCCTTCTGGTCACCTTTAAAGTCTCCCTACTGATCGCTTATAATGACTTCCTTCTTGTCGCCTACAAAGATTCCCTTCTGATCGCCTTGCTGGTCGTCTATAAAGACTTGTTTCTGGTCTCCTATAAAGACTTCCTTCTGGTCGTCTATAAAGACTCCCTTCTTGTCGCCTATAAAGTCTCCCTTCTGGTCGCTTATAAAAACTTCCTTATGGTCGCATGCAAAGTTTCTCTTCTGGTCGCCTGTAAAGACTTCCTATGAAGACTCCCTTCTGGTCTCCTATAAAGACTTCCTTCTGGTCGCATACCAAGGATCCCTTCTTGGCGCTTATAAAGACTTGTCGCCTATGAAGACCCCGTTTTCGTCGCATATAAAGAATTCTTGTTGGACACCTTTAAAGAATTCCTTTTGGTCGCATACAAAAAATCTCTTCTTGTCGTCTATAAAGCTCCCTTCTGGTCGCCTATAAAAACTTCCTTCTGGACACATATAACGACCACCTACTGGTTGCCTTTAAAGACTCCCTTTTTGTCGCCTACAAAGTCTCACTTCTAGTTGCCTATAAAGACTTCCTTCTGGTCACATACAAATAATCCCTTCATGTCGCCTATGAAGACTCTGTTCGGGTCACCTATACAGAAGTCCTTTTGGACACCTTTTAAGACTTCTTTGTCCTATAAAGTCTCCCTTCAGGTCTGCTATAAAGACTCCCTTCTGTTCGTTAATAAAGGTTTTCCTATGGTCGTCTATTAAGTCCCCCTCCTGGTCTTCTGCAAAGACTTCCATCTGGTCGCCAAAAGGTTTGCGTTTTTACCGTCTTCTATAAGGTATTCCTTCTGTTAGACTTCCATCGAGTCGTCTATAAGGAATCCCTTCTGATGGAGACCTCAAGTTAAATTTCTCCCCAAACGTAGTTTTGATCTCCATCTGTACCCAAAATATTTGACATCAACATTTAATTTTATCGGGAAAATTAAGCAGAACGAACAACAAATGAGCACATATGAACAGGATACCTTGTGTATGTCTATCCAGCCACCTGAAAGGACCTCCGCTTAAATATTAACATCAACAGTAGCATCATGGTGGAAATGAAGCAATGAATAGAATAACGCATATTTAACAGGTGAGTGGGTGGATAACAGCCTCACATGGTGGACATGACACGAACACCGAGTAACTCGAAAACAGAGTAATTTTAAAACTAAACATCAGAATACATTTGAAATTTTCTAGCGAAATACAAATGTACGTGCCTACATCAGTTTCTCCTACTCCTTCAACTCCCATCACCTGTGAATTTTATACAATACTGCCCGAATGCGTACGTTCGTACTACATGATGGCATGCCAGGATAATGACTTACTCTACTCCTTTCATTTCCGTCCACCGTTGGCTGGTTGGCTGGCAGTTTTGAAAAATATCGTAAATCTATTTGCCACGTTTTTGGTGTTCGTTCGGTTCATTTGGAATTTTCATTTCAATTTTGATGCTGTCGTTAGTGGTTGCTGTTGTTGTTGTGAGGAAAATGTACGTGCTTTGTTTTCGAGTAGAGTGTTATGGCCTTGAGGTTAGTTAGTTTGTTGCTGACTATGAAGGTCCATAAGGGACGAAGCAGCTCATTTGCTTAAAATCAAGCACCTTCTATACACACGCATACATACATACATATGTATGTATGTATATCCGATTACATATGAGCTGAGTAATGTCCCAGTTGGAAATTGTCTGCAATGTATCTTCAAAGGTGTCCCAAATCCATTGAAGACGGCTCGACGACAGCCCTTTAGGATCATTGACGACATTTTCACACAAATGTCGCAAAAGTCGTGCACGACAAGTTGAGCGACAAGGTAAGCGGATTGGTCTTCAACGACGATATAATGGACATTGGATTCCACCTTGTCGTTGATGAATGCATGGACCACTTTGTCTCAAACTTTGTCCTTGATGACAATATTATTCCAATTGTCACCTTTGTTGTCTTTAGTGACATTATAAAATACATTTTTTAAAAGTATTTTTTTATTTTTATTATATTATTTATTTATATTAAAAAACTAGAAAACCCATTTGTATATAGTTTTAAGAAACGATTCAATAAATTAGGTACATTCATATGTATACAGTTTTAAAATTACATAAAAAATATATTAATTTAGTCTTTAACACAACAACTTAAAAATAAATAAATGAAATTGTTAAAGTAAAATAAATAAATTTATTAATTCAGTCTTTAAAACATAGAATCATATAGAATAAAATAGATTGCTTAAATTATTAATTAGAATAATTTGAAAATTATGATTCGAACTTCGATGATGATTTTGAATATCTTGTTCTTGAATTTTTTTGTTAATGGTGTTTTTTAGCCTCTTAAGCGAACTTCTTAACTCGCACACAAATTGTTCGTATGTTAATCCCTCCGTTGCACTGTGGGTGAAATTCAAATCTAGCGGGGAAAAATTAATAACTTTTAAAATAATTAAGATAGACTCTTGAAATTTTAATCATATGTTTTTTATGACCGTGGGACCCATGTTATGGAATATGGTCTATATTGGCCCACATTTTGGTGTAGATCCCATATAACGGTACCGCCCGATTTTCGGCGTTTTGAATAACTTTGCTAAATTTTCTGGCCGAATCAACTGTATTTTGACATTTCGGATTCTGTGAGGTCAAAAAACTTCTCCACAAAAATTGGGGGCATAGATCCACGTTTGGTTTAGCCTCCATATATAGGCATTGCCCGATTTTAGTTATTTTAAAGTTTTTAACAAATTTTTCTGACCGACTTAGCTGTATTTTGGCATTTAGGGTAACCAGTGGCCAAAAAAATTTCTCCCAAAAAAAGTGGTGGCATAGCTTCACGTTTTGGTATAGGTTCCATGTAATGATATCCAAACCAAACGACTTTTTTTACTTCAAAATAAAATGGCGATAAAATGAAGAGTTGCAAATAGTAGCAGTCGGAATTTTCGGAGTAATTACCTCGGAGTATGTATTTTAAGAAAAACAATATTCGGAAGTGATCCCCGGTTATCCATGGTTAGTTGTACTTTATATAAGATACTTAAAGTCGAAAAGTTGTGTCTTAATAATTAAAGATTATTTTTTTGAATATTTACAACAGTAAATAATTTTGCAATCACTTTCTTTATAAAGCAGCACATCCAAACTGTTGGAAAAAATTCAATTATGCACTCTTTACTTTAATTTTTCCCACAATTTTTGACGATCAAAACAAATACCAAAAAAATCGATTTAGCAATCACGAATAAAAACTCCCAATGTATGTACCGCTATAACAGCCAATTACAATAAAATACAAATTTGTTTATTGTTTTCGGGTGCCGCAAGATGTTTAGAATAGGACGACATTAATTATTTCCATATAACATAAGGCCAGTTTTCGGACTTTTGCTCCGCTAGATTTGAATTTCGCCCACAGTGCGTTGTGACAGACTCTGTAGACAAATTTAAATAGAATAAAATATCAACGTATCTGTAGCAGAATATATTAAAAAAATCTTATCATATAAGGCGTTCAAGAAATGTCCATATGTTTTTAAAGATTTTTTATCTTTTGAACAGTTATAGTTAAATGATGAAACTATATTTTGTCCCAATATTTTGTCCAGATTTTTCATAGAAGATTTTAGTATTTTTCTCATGACATTTATCTAACAAAATAATAAAGAAATATTTTAATATAAGATATTATATAAAGCATTTTTAAATACTTACAATGTCACCATTATCCGTGGCCAAAATACTATCCAACTCCTTCAATTTATCCTCCGATGGAACAGGAAAATATGTTTAATTTGCTTCATACAATAGTGTATTTCGATGAAGCAAAACTTTATTTCAGCAAATACGTTTACCAGTTCTTCTTGCACTTCTACAATACGTTTCAATCCGTCTTCTATTTTTGGGATACATTTTAATTGGTTTTTTATGCTTTCAATGTCTTTAGAAATTTTATCCATTGCTGGTTATTCTAGGAATATAGGTGTATTTTGATGAGTGAACTAATTTATTAAAGATTGTAAATAAATAAAGATAAATAGTAGAAAATACGTCTTGTATAAATAATATATACGCAGTTGTGTAACATTGGCAGAGCTATAAATTTGTCTTTATATGGAAGGTACATCATTTTACACTTAATCATATCCACATCGATCACTATTTCCTCTCCAGGCTCGTCTAAATGAGCGATAAGTCAAATGCCCAACTGCATTGAGGGCATTGGTAGTGAGAAAAAGTTCTTTGTACTACTAATTTTTAGGCCATGCACTGTTGCATTATTCACCCTTCGACCGATCTGTAAGCAGCGGCTACAGCAATGGAAAGAATTATGTCCCACGGAGCCTTTTACGAATGCTCCCGCTGGAGCATCGCAAATAAATACTCTTAATGTGAATTTAATTTTAGTTGCATTGTATATTATTCCGTTCTCAAATAATTTTGTAATTTCTAGGGTAAGATCATGAAGATATGAATTTATACAAACAGGTTTTTTGTTCCCACAATAAACCCCAATGAGGAAAACACAATGAACATTAAGGTTACAAATTTTCCCTAATATAGGCCATAATGCAACCGAACTACTCTTAAATAATGACAGTCCATCTATCCCTACATCTAAAACTATTTCATCCTTCTCCTTCAATAGATCTCCTAGTTTTAATACCTGCATTTCAATGCCAAAATGAAGGTATTGACTAGGATGAACAGTACGAAGAATTATTGGCGATCTTTCAACACTTAAAAGTTGTTTCGAAGTACAGGAAACATTTAAATTTTCATCATACAGTGTTTGAGTCTATAATCTCCCAAACTTCTGCTGACATTATGTTTAATGAAAATTTGTCTTAATTTTTCGCGCAATGTTGAGCTAGCAACACAATTATCTGTTAGAGAATCTTCAATATTACTGTCAGCATTATTACTTGGTTCAGATTGAGTCAAGTTCTTATCATTTACATGTTTTCCCCAAAGTCTTTCAAAGTATACTTTTTCGTTTTCGAAATTTCCCTTTGTAAAGATCGAATCGATGTCATTACAAAGAATAAAATAATATATAATAATGTATGATAACATATAATAATATATAATACAAAGTATGTTTTGATCTTACTTACCAAATTTTTTCAAAATCACTCTTCACACTTTTATTTCACTCTTTTTTAATTTATCAATTTAGCACCCGCGTTGATCTTAACACTTCAAATGTTCAACAAAAAATGATAACTGCCGTCAAAATATAAAAAATATATTTTTTGTTCTGTTTGTAGGAACTTTGGAGATGTTCGTGGTAAAAATTTAGTTTATGCATGACACATTGCAAGGCAATGTCACTCATCGCACACACAAGAGTGACGAGTTCGGTGACATTATCTTGTATAAAGACAAATTCGATTTTTTTCGTTGATGAAATGGTCATCGCAGATTCAATTTCCAACTGGGGTTAAAAGCATGGAGTCATTGTAAACGAGAAGGCTTGACAAGGTTTGGAAGGAATTGTTTGATAGTTTCATCAATATTCATGTTTGTGCTAAGAAACGAACAGAAGGAGGGAAAAGGGATAACAATTTGTAGGATCTAATAAAATTATAGAAAAATTCAAATTTTAAAATGGAACACTATAGAAGAAAATCTTTATATGTATTTTTAAGAGGCCAATAGAAAGTCTTTATAGAGGACCGAAGTGCGGCTATACAGAGGCCCAAGACGAGGATATTATAGACGAACTTATTATTGACCGGGACTTCATAGAGGACAACAAGGTGGACCTTTTATTGGACCATATGAGAATCTTTATAGGCGATCAGAAGGGATTGTTTAAAGGTGACCAGAAGGTAGAAGTCTTTATAGACGACCAGAAGGGAGTGTTTATAGGCGACTTGAAGGGAGTCTTTATATGCGACCAGATGGAAGACTTTATAGGCGACCAGAAGGAAATATTTAGAAAGGTATCATTATAAGCGACTAGAAAGGAGTCTTTATGGGCCACCAGAAAGACCACAATCAAATCTTTATAGGCAACATGAAGGGGGACTTTATAGGCTACCAGAAGAGAACCTGTATAGACGACAGGGAAGACAGATTTTATAGACGACCAAGAGGGAGGCTTAATAGACAACCAGAAGGGAGTCTTTAATAGTAAACAGAGGGGAATATTGAATGGCGACCAAAAGGCAGTCTATATATAGAAGGGAGTTTTTAAAACATTTGCTTCATCGACAGCAGGCCTCAAGGCGTGGTTATTTGACATAATTTTTTTCATGGACCAGCAGCCCTTAAGACGTGTTTTCTTTAAAGTAGATATACAGTGTCGGCCAAACTAAAGCACCCCCTCAGTACATTTTTTTTAAAATTATATTTTTTTGCCCAAAAGATGTGCTTTTGTTATCCAGAATAGAGAATACGCAACGAAATATTGATTTCAACAGTTTTGTTGTACCTCATATTGGGGGGTGCTATAGTTTTGTCCGCTTATATTTGCCACCAAAAATTTTATTTGAATTTGAACTTTTGTTTATTATATTCTGAATTACTTATGTTTGTGTTTTCCAATAATAAAGATATCAATAAAAAAGTGAAAAATAAAAAATAAATTTATAATCTTGTTTTCTTAAAAAAATTATCATTTAAACAAGTAAAAAGTCGTTAAGTTTGGCCGGGCCGAACTTTTTATACCCTCCACCATAAAATAGTCTTAATTAAAATGGAATAATTAAAGTCCTTTTACAATTTTAGGTGGAACAACTTTTCGACAATGGTTAGACTCCTACTGCCTCCCACTATTGCTTAAATTACACTGTGAACACAAATGTTGGGGTAGAGATAATTCCTTTTGGAGATGAAAGCCCTTGGTACATTGGTATATTGGTATATTAAAAACCCCGAAGGACAGATGCGCCGTGATTCGAACTTCCGCGTAATGGCGTGATGAAGTTTTTACAAGAGACCCTGTAAGCCATCATAAATTAGCATTATATCTTTGTTTGTTGTTTTTGTAGAGCACTTAAGCACCAGTGAACAAAGATATAACGCTAATTCCTGATGGCCCACAGGGTCTCTAACAAAATTTCATCACGCCATAACGCGGAAGTTCGACTCACGGCGGATCTGTCCTTCGGGGTTTCATAATATACTCACCAAGGCCTTTCTTCCCCAAGAGGAATTTTCCGTGCCCCAGACTTTCACCTCCATTTTGTTGCACAGTGTTATCTAATCTAATCTAAAAAAATGTGTGCAGCTAGGTAAAAGGTACCACTTACGGGCTATATCAAAGAGTCAACCTATCTTTAAATTTTTTGGCGGAAAAGTTTTATAGCTGCAGGGAACTTCAAGAGTCAAATTGAGGGTAGTTTCATCAAAACAATGTAGACCCTCAAAAATGGACCCATGTTGACGAATTTTAGTGAAGAAATTTCGAGACCACTGAAAATTCCCGAAAATTGGGAGGTGCAGTTATATGGGGGGATATACCAAAACATGGACCTATATTGACGATTATTTTTGATTATTTAGCTACAAAATTGTAGCTAAAATTCTCAAAATACCGATCATTACAGCTAGTTCAGTTAAAAATTGCAGCTAAAACTCTCAAAATACCGAAAATCGGGAGATGTCGTTATATGGGGGCTATACCAAAACATGGACCTATGTTGACGATGTTTCGTTGGAGATGTTTTATGACCACTGAGAACTTCAAATGTCAAATTACAGCTATTTCGGTAAAAACTGAGGCTAAAATTCTCAAAATACCGAAATTTGGGAGGTACCGTTATATGGGGGCTATACCAAAACATGGACCTATGTTGACGATGCTTGGTGGAGATATTTCATGACCACTGAGAACCCCAAATGGCAGATTACAGCTAGTTC
Organism: Musca autumnalis; assembly: GCF_047663935.1. Classification (NCBI taxonomy): domain Eukaryota; kingdom Metazoa; phylum Arthropoda; class Insecta; order Diptera; family Muscidae; genus Musca; species Musca autumnalis. The sequence goes on along the minus strand of NW_027411866.1, from coordinate 25,764,960 downwards.
GGTTAAAAATTGTAGCTACAATTCTCAAAATACCGAAAATCGGGAGGTACCGTTATATGGGGGCTATACCAAAACATGGACCTATGTTGACGATGTTTAGTGGAGATGTTTTATGACCACTGAGAACCTCAAATGTCAAATTGCAGATAATTCGGTTAAAAATTGTGGCTAAAATTCTCAAAATACCGAAAATCGGGAGGTACCGTTATATGGGGACTATACCAAAACATGAACCTATGCCCATATCCTTTGGTATATAAGTTTGTTGACCACTATCAACCCCAAGTGCCAAATTATAGCTAATTCGGTCTGCAAATGTGGCGAAGAACGTCAAAATACCTCAAATCCGGAGGTACCGTTATATGGGGGCTATACCAAAAAGTGGACCGATATAGCCCCATCTTCGAACTTGACCTGCCTATGGAAAAAAGACCCTCGGGTGCAAAATTTCAGCACTCTATCTCAATTATTGCGGACGCTAGAGTGATTACAACAGACGGACAGACGGACATGGCTAGATCATCTTAGAATTTTATCCTGATCAAGAATATATATACTTTATAGGGTCGCAAATGATTAGTTCGATGTGTTACAAACAGAATGACAAACTTAATATACCCTCCATACTATGGTGGAGGGTATAAAAAAATGTACTCAGGGGGTGCTATAGTTTTGGCCGACACTGTATATAGACCCTTTCTGAAAGAAAGGTTGCTTCTGTAGACCCTCTGTGAAAGAAAGGGTGCTTCTATAGAACCTTTCTGAGAGAGAAATTGTGCTTCTATAGACCCTTCCGGAAAGACAGGGTGCTTCTGTAAACTCTTTATGAACGATAGAGTGCTTCTATAGAAAATCCACGTCTTTCAAAATAATTATTTAAAAAATCCACGTTCTTGGAGAAAATTATTTAAAAAATCCAAGTTCTTGTAAAGAATTATTAAAAAAATCCACGTTCTTCAAAAAAGTTATTTAAAAAATCCACGTTTTTGAGAAAATATTTAAAAATCCACGTTCTTGAAAAAAATATTTAAAAAATCCAGTTTTTTTAAATGATCTCAAACATCTACGTTCTTTAAAAAAATATTTAACAATTAAAAAAGTGTCAGTCGGCTTTGCCGACAGATATAGTATACCCTCAGCGAATGTGAAGCGAAACTTTCACCTCCGGATGCATTTAAGGTCTCTTCAGAATTTTGTGGCCATTTTTAGACATTTGAACTTGCCGACAAAAATGTGGATTAGGAATTAACTGCACTAAGACACAAATGTTGAACTTTTGTAGGGCAGGTACCCTTGGGGAGGACCGATATGGGCCATTTTTACATTTTAAATTTTGATAAAATATTAGGAGATCCAAAGTTTGGGCCAAATTGGTTGCCCCATTCAAGTGATATCGTCCTATAATTTAGTGACATTTTTTTTAAATATTGGGGAGAAGTACCGAAAATTGTGGACCGGTATTGCCCATGAAGCTAAGTTTGGATATAATATGACGAAGACCAAATGTTGTACCAAATCGGTTGAACGGTTCGAGAGCTATCGTGCTGGTGACATAGGGTTTTTACACCTTTCGGACTGTTTTCCCAAGAAATATGGACTTGCCCCTGAAATAACTTTTACCGTCGGAATGGAGGTAGCGAATGCAAATCGCTTCAACAAAAATCAAAGTGATTCGAGAGCAGGTCTTAAAGTGAAGTTATCCGAAATTTTGTGTGAGAGGTACCAGAAGGAGTAGACAACTATAGTCCATATTCGAACCTGATTTTATATCTGGTAGATATATTAGGATTACATCGGTCACTCCCTTCAAGAGTTATCGTGGGCACAAATTTTACGAACATTTTTGAAGTTTTGTGGGGGAGGTACCTGAAGGAGTAGACCGATATGGCTTATCTTCGAATTTAAACTATGTTTGGACAAAATATTACGAAGGCCCAATTTTGGACCGAATCGGCAAATGCTTTCGAGAGTTATCTCGAGATCCAACCACCTCACATGGTGTCATACGGGCTTTTTGCATCTTTCAGGCTATTTTCTCAGGAAGTATGGACTTGCCCCGGATAAAACTTGTACCGTCGTATGGGGGGCGGTGAATACAAGTTGTTACAACAAAAACCGAAGCGATTCTAGAGCTGGTCCTAAACTGAACTTTTCGAAATTTTTGTGTGGGAGGTATCCGAAGGAGTGGACGGATTGAGTCCTTATTGGAACCTCACCTAAGTCTGGTAGAAATTTCACGATGTGCAAAGTATGGACCACATCGGTTACTCCCTTCAAGAGTTATGGTGCCCACAAATTTTCTGAACATTTTGGAACTTTTGTGGGGGAGGTACCGGAAGGAGTGGACCGATGTAGCTAATCTTCGAACTTAAACTAAGTTTGGACAAAATATCACGAAAGCCAAAATTTGAACCGAATCGGTTCATCCGTTCGAGAGTTATCGTGCGCACCAGCCAGCCAGACAGACAGACGGACGGACATTCCTGAATCAACTCCAAATTGTCTGAAACACATTTTCGTCCAAACATACTTGGGGTCTAAAACCATTATTTCGATGAGGCAACATTTTGCCTGTATGAAAGTGTATATACCCTTTCTAGCCTAAAGGATGAGGGTATAAAAAATCCACGTTTGTAAAAAAATATTTTAAAAATCTCCGTTCTTCAAAAAATAATGTAAAAAATCCAAGTTTTTCAAAAAAATAAATATTTAAAAATCCAGGTTTTCGAAAAAAATACTTAAAAAATCATCGTTCTTGAAATATTCAAAAAAAAATCCTCGTTCTTGAAAAAATTATTTAAAAAGTCCACGTTCTTCGAAAAAATTATGTTGTAAAAAATCCAAGTTCTCAAAAACAAAAAAAATATTTAAAAAATCCACGTTCAAAAAAATTATTTAAAAAATCGATGTTCGCAAAAAAAAATTTAAAAAATCGATGTTCATGAAAAAATAATATTTAAAAAATCCACGTTCTTGAAAAAATTTATTTAAACAAATTATTAAAAAATTTAAGTTCTTGATAGAAATATAAAAAAAATTCACGTTCTTGAAAAAAATTGTTTAAAAAATCCACGTTATTAAAAACAAGTAAAAAAGTATCAGTCGGCTTTGCCGACAGAGATATACCCTCAGCCTGTGTGGATTGAAATACTTTTTTCCCAAAAAAAAAGTATTATTTAGGGGGGTTTTCAACATTTTGGGCATATGAACCGACAAAAGTATAGATGGGATTAAAGCTCAAAATCGATAGATAGGCTAGTGTGAGCCTACGAAAACATAATATCGCTATAAACAGGGCCACTAGGAAAACCATCGGTAAAAATGTCTAAAGGATCCTCGAACAGACACTTAACCACACAAAAATGTTGAACATTTGTGTGGGTGGTACCAAAGGTTCGAGCTTTCCAGCCACTACATATGGTGGCATAGGGGTTTTTTACAACTTTCGGGCTGTTTTCTCAAGGAGTTTGGACTTACCCCTGAAAAAACTTTTACTGTCGTAATTGAGGCAGCGAATGCAAGTTACTTCAACAAAAATCAAAGTGATTCGACAGCAAGTGAATTTATCCAAACTTTTGTGTGGAAGGTACCCGAAGGAGTGGACAAATATAGTCCATATTCGAAACTGATCTATATCTTGTAGGTATGTTAGGATGTGTAAAGTATGGGCCAAATCGGTCACCCCCATCAAGAGTTATTGTGCGCACAATTTTTCCGGAACATTTTTTAGCTTTTTTTGGGGGAGGTACCTGAAGGAGTGGACCGATATGGCTTATCTCCAAACTTAAACTATGTTTGGACAAAATATTACTAAGGCCATATGTTGGACCGAATCGGCAGATTCGTTGGAGAGTTATCTTGCGCTACAACCACCTCACATGGTGTCATAGGGGTTTTTTGCAACTTTCATGCTATTTTCTCAGGAAGTATGGACTTGCCCCTGATGAGACTCGTACCGTCGTATGGAGGACAGTGAATACAAGTTGCAAAAACAAAAATCAAAGCGATTCGAGAGATGGCCCTAAACTGAACTTTTCCGAAATTTTGTGTGGGAGGTACCCGAAGGAGTTAGAACCATGTTTAGAACCTCATATTACTCTGGTAGAAAGTTTACGCTATACAAAATATGGACCACATCAGTCACTCCCTTAAAGAGTTATTGTGCGCACAAACTTTCCGAACATTTTCGAACTTTTGTGGGGGAGGTACCGGAAGGAGTGGACCGATGTAGCTCATATTCGAACTTAACTATGTTTGGGCAAAAATATTCCGAAAGCCCAAAATTTGAACCGAATCGGTTCATCCGTTCGAGAGTTATCGTGCGCTCCAGACAGCAGGACAGACAGACAGACGGACAGACAGACGGACGGACATGGCTAGATCGACTCCAAATTGTCTGAAACACATTTCGTCCAAACATACTTGGTGTCTAAAACCATTAGTAGATTCATAATATTCTTCAATGACGTGGATTTTTTAATAATTTTTTTCAAGAACGTGGCTTTTTCTAAACAATTTTTCAAGAACTAAGATTTTTAAATAATTTTTTCAAGAACGTGGATTTTTTTTAATAACTTTTTTCAAGAACGTGAATTTTTTTTAATTATTTTGTTAAAGAACGTGGATTTTTTTAATAATTTTTTTCAAGAACGTTCTTTTTTTTTTAAGTAACTTTTTTCGGGTGCCACCGTGGTGCAATGGTATGCACGCCCGCATTGCACGCAGAAGGTCGGGGGTTCGATTCCCCGGCCAAGCAATATCAAACATTTTTCAAGGGTGGCAAAATACCCCTCAGTAATGTTGGCGACATTTCCTGAGTATTCTCTACAAGTGTTGTCTTAAGACACGCCGTTCGGACTAGGCGATAAACAGTAGGTCCCATATCATTGAGCTAAATATGAATCGGGATGCACTCATTGATATGAGAGAAGTCTCCCTTGTCCCGTATGGGATGTTGTGGAACAATGTTTTTTTTTTTTGTTTTTTCCAAGATTTTGGAATTGTTAAATAATTTTTTTCAAATGCTTAGTTTACATTTGGCGTCGTTTCGTGATTTCGAGGGCGTTTCGTGATTTCGCGCGAAATCAAGCAAAATTATCATGATTTCGCATACAAAAATGAAATCTTCTCATTTCGTGATTTCAGCGAAATCAACATCGAAATCACAGTACACATGATATACAACCCTGCTTTTGCCTAAAAAAGTACCAAAAGTTGCAACACTTTTCACGTATCACAATAAACAAGGTAGATGGTCAATTGCTGCAACAAAAAATTTTAGTATCAAAATTTGTAAACAATGTGAAAAAATATTAAATTACTTTGTTACAATGATATTTTTTATTGTGTTCCCGTACTTTTTAATGGTAATGTTAGAAAAAAGTGCGAATTGTCAAAACTTGCTTTCCCATACAAATTTCATAAAAAATAAGGGAACGGAAAAATGACGGAAATTGCAAAAACTCTAGCATAAATATCAAAATCGGCTATAATATTAGATGCCAATGAACATGCTTGCTGCTAGTTTTCTACTAGGCCAAAATTGTATGGCAGAAAATAGAAGAAGAGGGTGTTATTCGGCGCTATTTTTGTTTAAAGAGAAGTGCAAGTCTTGCTAGATTTCGGAGTATGGGAACGCATTTTTAGCACTAAACGGGAAAACTACTGCAAGTACTAATTTTGTGCAGGTTCTGAGCACAATTTTTATCTATCGAATGGCTGTTCCCGTACTTCATAAAGTGGTAAAAGTTGTAACAGTCGTAAACGATTTTCATATACATTTTGCGTAAGGGAACGAAAATGTGTAAAAGTGGTAAAAATTGTAAAAACTTTTAGTTCTGGAACAGAGCTAAAATTTATTATAACGGAGTCTCAACGATAAAATCATTTTTTGATATTTTCATTTGTTAGTACTATACGCAATTAATACGATATATAGGTCATTTTACGATAATTTTCAATATAAAGTTTTAATGTTCTATATTGTCGTATATTTTTGATTGCTTAATTCAATTTACAACAACTTGTTTTGAAAAAGTCATGTTCGATCAGCTGCGCATATGCATCCACCTTGATCATTGTGATATGTTTGAAATCAACAAAAAAATAAGTGTAAACACCGGGGTGTATTTCAGGATTTCGTGAAATCCAGTGGATTTTGGAGCGCAAGTATAAACTTGGCATACGTCTCTCAAAGAAAGATGTTAAAATATGTCCTTTGAAAAAAATTTTTTAATAAATCCACCCTTTCTGAAAGAAATGGTGCTTTCATAGTCCCTTTCTAAAATAAAGGGTGCTGCTGTAGTCCCTTTCTGAAAGAATGGGTGCTTCTATAGACCCTTTCTGAAGGAAGGGGTGCTTCTATAGTCCCTTTCTGAAGGAAGTGGTGCTTCTATAGTCCCTTTCTGAAGGAAGGGGTGCTTCTACAGTCCCTTTCTGAAAGAAAGGGTGATTCTATAGTACCTTTCGGAATAACATTCCTGAAAAAATCATTAAAAATCCTCTACATTGAAAAAAAAAATTTATAAATCTACGTTCTTCAAAGAAAGATGTTAAAATATGTCATTGAAAATTTTTTTTAATAAATCCACCCTTTCTGGAGAAATGGTGCTTCCATAGTCCCTTTCTGAATGAAAGGGTGCTGCTGTAGCCCCTTTCTGAGAGAATGGGTGCTTCTATAGAACCTTTCTGAAGGAAGGGGTGCTCCTATAGTCCCTTTCTGGAAGAAAGGGCGCTTCTGTTGTCCCTTTCGGAACGAAAATGTGCTTCTATAGTCCCTTTTGGAATGAAAGGGTGCTTCTATAGTCCCTTTCAGAATGAAAGGGTGCTTCTATAGTCCCTTTCGGAATGAAGGGTGCTTCTATAGTCCCTTTTGGGATGAAAGGGTGCTTCTATAGTCCCTTTCGGAATGAAAGGGTGCTTCTATAGTCCCTTTCGGGATGAAAGGGTGCTTCTATAGTCCCTTTAGGGATGAAAGGGTGCTTCTATAGTCCCTTTCGGAATGAAAGGGTGCTTCTATAGTCCCTTTCTGAAAGAAAGGGTGCTTCTATAGTCTCTTTCGGGATGAAAGGGTGCTTCTGTAGTCCCTTTCGGGATGAAAGGGTGCTTCTATAGTCCCTTTCGGGATGAAAGGGTGCTTCTGTAGTCCCTTTCGGGATGAAAGGGTGCTTCTATAGTCCCTTTCGGAATGAAAGGGTGCTTCTATAGTCCCTTTCGGAATGAAAGGGTGCTTCTATAGTCCCTTTCGGAATGAAAGGGTGCTTCTATAGTCCCTTTCGGAATGAAAGGGTGCTTCTATAGTCCCTTTCGGGATGAAAGGGTGCTTCTATAGTCCCTTTTGGGATGAAAGGGTGCTTCTATAGTCCCTTTTGGGATGAAAGGGTGCTTCTATAGTCCCTTTCGGAATGAAAGGGTGCTTCTATAGTCCCTTTCTGAAAGAAAGGGTGCTTCTATAGTCTCTTTCGGGATGAAAGGTTGCTTCTGTAGTCCCTTTCGGGATGAAAGGGTGCTTCTATAGTCCCTTTCGGGATGAAAGGGTGCTTCTGTAGTCCCTTTCGGGATGAAAGGGTGCTTCTATAGTCCCTTTCGGAATGAAAGGGTGCTTCTATAGTCCCTTTCGGAATGAAAGGGTGCTTCTATAGTCCCTTTCGGAATGAAAGGGTGCTTCTATAGTCCCTTTCGGAATGAAAGGGTGCTTCTATAGGCCCTTTCGGGATGAAAGGGTGCTTCTATAGTCCCTTTTGGGATGGAAAGGGTGCTTCTATAGCCCCTTTTGGGATGAAAGGGTGCTTCTATAGTCCCTTCGGAATGAAAGGGTGCTTCTATAGTCCCTTTCGGAATGAAAGGGTGCTTCTATAGTCCCTTTCGGAATGAAAGGGTGCTTCTATAGTTCCTTTCGGAATGAAAGGGTGTTTCTATAGTCCCTTTCTGAAAGAAAGGGTGCTTCTATAGTCCCTTTCTGAAAGAAAGGGTGCTTCTATAGTCCCTTTCTGAAAGAAAGGGTGCTTCTATAGTCCCTTTCTGAAAGAAAGGGTGCTTCTATAGTCCCTTTCTGAAAGAAAGGGTGCTTCTATAGTCCCTTTCTGAAAGAAAGGGTGCTTCTATAGTCCCTTTCTGAAAGAAAGGGTGCTTCTATAGTCCCTTTCTGAAAGAAAGGGTGCTTCTATAGTCCCTTTCTGAAAGAAAGGGTGCTTCTATAGTCCCTTTCTGAAAGAAAGGGTGCTTCTATAGTCCCTTTCTGAAAGAAAGGGTGCTTCTATAGTCCCTTTCTGAAAGAGAAGGGTGCTTCTATAGTCCCTTTCTGAAAGAAAGGGTGCTTCTATAGTCCCTTTCTGAAAGAAAGGTTGCTTCTATAGTCCCTTTCTGAAAGAAAGGGTGCTTCTATAGTCACTTTCTGAAAGAAAGGGTGCTTCTATAGTCCCTTTCTGAAAGAAAGGGTGCTTCTATAGTCCCTTTCTGAAAGAAAGGTTGCTTCTATAGCCCCTTTCTGAAAGAAAGGGTGCTTCTATAGTCCCTTTCTGAAAGAAAGGGTGCTTCTATAGTCCCTTTCTGAAAGAAAGGGTGCTTCTATAGTCCCTTTCTGAAAGAAAGGGTGCTTCTATAGTCCCTTTCTGAAAGAAAGGGTGCTTCTATAGTCCCTTTCTGAAAGAAAGGTTGCTTCTATAGCCCCTTTCTGAAAGAAAGGGTGCTTCTATAGTCCCTTTCTGAAAGAAAGGGTGCTTCTATAGTCCCTTTCTGAAAGAAAGGGTGCTTCTATAGTCCCTTTCTGAAAGAAAGGGTTGCTTCTATAGTCCCTTTCTGAAAGAAAGGGTGCTTCTATAGTCCCTTTCTGAAAGAAAGGGTGCTTCTATAGTCCCTTTCTGAAAGAAAGGGTGCTTCTATAGTCCCTTTCGGAATGAAAGGGTGCTTCTATAGGCCCTTTCGGGATGAAAGGGTGCTTCTATAGTCACTTTCTGAAAGAAAGGGTGCTTCTATAGTCCCTTTCGGAATGAAAGGGTGGCTTCTATAGGCCCTTTCGGGATGAAAGGGTGCTTCTATAGTCCCTTTTGGGATGAAAGGGTGCTTCTATAGCCCCTTTTGGGATGAAAGGGTGCTTCTATAGTCCCTTTCGGAATGAAAGGGTGCTTCTATAGTCCCTTTCGGAATGAAAGGGTGCTTCTATAGTCCCTTTCGGAATGAAAGGGTGCTTCTATAGTTCCTTTCGGAATGAAAGGGTGCTTCTATAGTCCCTTTCTGAAAGAAAGGGTGCTTCTATAGTCCCTTTCTGAAAGAAAGGGTGCTTCTATAGTCCCTTTCTG